>NW_025215131.1:56517-65726 GCF_004010195.1 Chiloscyllium plagiosum | reverse complement strand
AGGGGTGGAAACGTTGCTTTCCTGAAGGATTCTCTCTCAGTTTCCTGAAGACAAACAGAGTTTGGGAATTTCTGTATTTTGGTCTAAATTGTGGTTGATCCTGTGTCGTGGAGAAATGTGAACGCAGGGAAAACGTATTCACCCCTTTAACTGCCTGAGGGGTCTTCAGAACAGTGTCTCCTTCTCCCTGGAACGGGATCTCTTCCCTCGGGATCTTATCGTTTGTTCAATTCACTGATGTCCGTCCGTTCACAAACAGTGTCAGGGACAGAACGTTCCGGGGAATGTCAGTTATAGAATGTCGGTGACAGAACGTTCCAGGGAATGTCAGTTATAAAATGTCGGTGACGGAACGTTCCAGGGAATGTCAGTTATAGAATGTCAGGGATAGAATGTTCCGGGGAAAGGCAGTTCTAGAATGTCAGGGACAGAATGTTCCGGGGAATGGCAGTTATAGAATGTCAAGGACAGAATGTTCCACGGAATGGCAGTTATAGAATGTCGGGGACAGCACGTTCCGGGGAATGTCAGTTATAGAATGTCGGGGACAGAACGTTCCAGGGAATGGCAGTTCTAGAATGTCAGGGACAGAACTTTCCAGGGAATGGCAGTTATAGAATGTTGGGGACAGAACGTTCTGGGGAATGTCGGTTATAGAATGCTGGGGACAGAACGTTCAGGGGAACTCCTTGACCTGTCCATCACGTTTCCCCCCTACCCACCCCACCAACATGATGTACTGTGCCGGGGAACACTGTAACATTAATGGGGTGAGAGACGGAGGGTCCAATCACAGGAATGGGAACAAAAGGCATTGCCAGATCAGCTGAAATGGTTAGATATACCACAGTCTCAATCCACCTCACAGAACCAGCCCAGACACCATTAACCCAGAGGAGATATCTGCTCACTGTGGAACACTGTGCAGATCAGGCCAATGTGCTGCTCAGTACAACCCAGCAATCTGTCCAGATTCGTCCATTGCACTGGTCAATACAACCCAGCATCTGTCCAGAGTGGAACACTGCACAGATCAGATCAGGGCATTGATCGATAAACCCAGACTAGATATCTTTCCAGCGCGGTGAGCTGTGCAGACCACAGCAGTGCATTGATCTATAATCCCGGACAAGGTATCTGTCCAGCACGGGGAGCTGTGCAGACCACAGCAAAGCACTAACTTGTAAACCTGAAACAAATATTCATTCAGCATAAGGAGCTAAACAAACCACATCATTGCATTATTAGATTAGATTACTTACAGTATGGAAACAGGCCCTTCGGGCCAACAAGTCCACACCGACCCGCCGAAGCGCAACCCACCCATACCCCTACCCCTACATTTACACCTTACCTAACACTACGGGCAGTTTAGCATGCGAATTCACCTGACCTGCACATCTTTGGACTGTGGGAGGAAACCCACGCTGACACGTGGAGAACGTACAAACTCCACACAGTCAGTCGCCTGAGGCCGGAATTGAACCCGGATCTCTGGCGCTGTACGGCAGCAGTGCTAACCACTGTGCCACCGTGCCGCTTCCCTATCTATCATCTATAAACCTCAACCAGATAGTCTGACCAGCACAGCAAACTGTGCAGTGATCTCCCGTGAATTAATCTGTAAACCCGGGGCAGTTACCCTCCCAACATGTAGGACTGTGTACACCATCCCAGTGCATTGATCTGGAAACCAGGTGCAGTTATCCTCCCAGCATGTAGGACTGTGTAACTCACCCCAATGCATTGATCTGTAAACCAGGAGCAGTTACCCCCACAGCATATAGAGCTGTGTACCCCAGCCCAATGCATTGCTCAGTAACACTGTGTAAAATCACTGTCCAGCGTGAGGAAACTTGCAGTCCATGCTGGAAGTGACAGGATGTGCAGCTCCCATCCATTTACAGCTCCATATCTCCATTGTACCATGACAAGGGGGTGCTTTGGGTGTGAACATCACTGCCAGAGAGAGATGGCGGGGGAATCATTTTAAATATCACCACATGGGAGGGGTTTGGGAAATAGACAGAGAGAGGAAGACTGAGGGACGGTGTCATGGAAAGATGTGTTCCCAGGTTTCAGAATGCTGAAATGTAGACACTTGGATAGCATCCTGTAACATGAGCCAGTCTTCCCAGGAAAGATGGGAAAAAAGGATATTGGTGTGAGATCAGATGAGCATTTGTTCTGCATCTTTTTGTTTACCTGGAATTGGTTTCAACACAATCTATGACTCATTGGGAAGTTTCTAACAATGATTTGTCTCAGTGACATTTTCATTGAATGTGACAGAGGGATTATCTGCACGAGGCTGAGCTGGTTACCTCGTGCTATCCTATCGAGCTCATTAACTACCCACCCCACACCATGTTGTCCCTCTCATTCAATACCAGCTCGATTCTCCCACCCAAAATGGTTGGAGGTACACACCATCGCCTGGTTATACCTGGATATTCCGTGATCCCTGACACAGGTGCCATCTTTAAAAGGCAAATGGGCATACAGTTGAGCTTTCTTAGTTCGGACCTGCCCTGCACAGTTTACCCAGAGCATGGGGGATAAGGGACAATTACACCACGGTTTGTCGACAGGGGCACGGAGGTCCTGGTACAGAGGGGGACCATTCTCTTCCCAGAGGGGGGCACACCACCAGACCCACCAAGGATAGTCTGAGCTCCCCACACAGCTCAGTTCAGTATCTGCGGTCTGTAGAAATGCCCAGCAACACAGGACAAGCATCAATAACCTTCCCCTCTCTGTCAGGGTAAGGGTCGCTGTATTCTCTCTGCTCCCTCACACTCACGGTATATCTGTTATAGCACCGACCCCCGAACAAGGCTCACGCTCCACCATTCTCACTACTGCATGCAGCACCTTCTCTCTGTCTCTGTCTCTGTCTCTCTCTGTCTCTCTTTCTCTCCCTTCCCCGCCTCTCTCTCACCCTTCCCTCTCTCTCTCCCCCCTCTCTCTCACTCTCTCTCCCTCTCTCCCTCCACTTTACCTCCCACACCAATAAGACTGCCTGGATACAACACTGTGGACTGACTCCCTCCGGACACCTCACCAAATCTCCCCCTACCGCCACCTACACCGACACTAACAGCAGGACCACCCACTCCCACCCTCATTCCCTCCATCCCTTTCTCCCATTCGAGGAGAGACAGGAATAGGACAGAAAGGGCCAAGCCGGGTGGTGGAGTGCCGGATATCCATTCCCTCACACCCCTCCCCCGCCATGTGGGCAGGATCCTGGTAGGAGCCGGAGAGGACCGCTACACCTCGTGTGGAGATTCTGAAACATCCACGTCCCAACGACCGAGTAATGAGCAATGTTCAGTGAAGGGCAATTCTCACTTTAAATCCACTGGCAGCTCCGTTGCTTCAACACAACTTAGAAGCCGTGGCCCTGATGCCATCTCCCTTTTGTTTCGAGCTGGTACAACTGGAATCCCCACGGTCTCGGTGGGCAGGAGGGTGAGCTCACAACACATCGTCACCACCACCTCCCAGGAAGGGAGCACGGAGACTCCCTCCTACACCTCCCCCTGTAAACAGCTCAGAAACTGAAACTAATCTGTGATATTTACTGCACTCCTCATTTGTCCTGACATCTTCAACAATCTGTGCTCATATACACGCAACGTTCTCTGTTCCTGCACCCCCTTTATCATGGCGCAGCCTGTTTTCTTTTGTCTTCCATTGTCCTTCCTACCAAAGTGCACCACCTCACATTGCTCTGCATTGATCCCATCTGTGTGAAAACTACACCAATGAGTGATTTTACTGTTCGAGTTCCACACTGTCCTCCATAGCCTTCAGAGTTTTTCCAGGTTCTGTGCCATTTACAAACATTGAAATTGTCATAGCATCACAGATCCCAAGAAACAACTGAAATCCTGCCACACTCACGAGTGCGAGCAAGTGAAATACTGATATATTCCCACGGAGGAAATCAAATAATAACATACTGTCAACAGACCAACAAAACTCCTGACACCCACCAGGCAGAGTGAATGAAACATTGACAAACCATGGGGCAAGCGAAATCCGGATGTGCTCTACTTATCTTCATTGACGTCATGGTATGAATGTTATAAAGTTGAAAGTATGTACTGTAACTTTAAGAGACAGTGAATACGGTTCTGAACTGAGAGCTTCCAAGCTCCTATGTATATGAGAGGGTGGCAGACACAGAGTGTCAAGGGCAACTGAAAATATGTCACATTTGGCTATGAAATTCATCCCTGAGTTGGTTGCTCTTTGGACAACAATTGGAATTTTACCAATCCGTTTAAATTATGCCCCAGGATAATCAAACCAAATCCAGTTTGAATTTATTGGTTTTCGATAAATGATCCAATGTTGGGGATATTAAGAATGCAGGCATTTTGAAAATTCCAAACAGCAAATGCCATCAACAAAGATCCAAGAAATTGGAAAATAATCTCTATCAAAGATACCTTTTCATATGAAGCATATTCACAGTTAAAAGAAAGAAGATAACCCAGGGAGATCCACAGCTGAACGAAAACACCGAAAACAACAGCTGCTGTGTGGTTTTGAAATTAAGTTGATGTAATTTTAATAAGTGTCTTTTTGAAATAGTATATTGCTATAGAGTTGGAGTCGAGTAATAGGCAGTTAAGAGATTGGGGTTCCCAGAGTCGTGAATAGTTGATGTAAAATGTTCACTTTCAGAGTTAAAAAATAAATTGATGTTTTTATTTAAACAGTGGAATTTGGGAGTTCTCTGTCACTCAGATTTTAACAGTTTATGATGCAAATTGAGCTTTTCTTGGTGTTTAGGTTAAATTACCAGATGAGCTTCACGCCGTGTCCTAACAATTGCTGTGTGTCGATCTGTCTGTCTCCGTGAGGGGCTGATCCAGCAGTCACTGTGGTGTTTAAAGCGATGCAATACTACCCTCTGCTGGCCTCCACACGCCACTGCACACGCATTGGCAGAGGGTGAAAACCAACAGGGATTCATTCAGAGAGGGGGAGGGAGAGGCCAGCTGCTATCAGCACCATCGAAACTGATATCTTATCCATGCACTGATCTAAATGTCCCTTAAACGTTGTAACTGTCACTGCTTTCATCACTTCCTCTGGAAGTTAATTCCACACCCAATCCAGCTTCTGTCTAAAATAATTACCTCTCATCACTTTTGTAAATCTTTTTTCCTCGCATCTTAAAATGTCACTCAGTTTTGAATCCCCAACTCGAGGGAAAAGACATCAGCCCTTCAGCTTATCTGTACCCCTCATGATTTTATAAACCTCTGTAAAGTTACCCCTTAATCTCATACTCTCCAATGAAAAAAGTCCCAGCCTATCCAGCCTCTTCTTATAGCTCACTCCCTCCATTCTCAGCAACATTCAGTTTAATCTCTTCTGAACCCTCTCCAGCTTAATAATGTCAAGGTCAATAATATCAAAGTGAATAGTCAAGGTGTTTTCGAAGGGTACAGGAACTACAAAACCTGAGGACATAGGTTTAAGGTAAGAGGTGAAAAATTTAACAGTGACATAAGGGGCATCTTTTTCACCCAGAGGATGGTGCGCCTACGGAATGAGCGGGCAGGATGACCAGAATGGACATAGTATTCCAGAAGAGGTCTCACAAATGTCCTATACGACCTCAACATGACGTCCCAATTCCGATACTCAAAAGTCTGACCAATGAAGACAAGAGTGCTATACATCTTCTTAACCACACTATTTATATGAGATGCAACTTTTAAAGAATTATACCTGACGGTAAAGGTCTCTTTTCTACGACACCGCCAAAGGCCCTACTTTTAATTGTATAGGTCCTGCACTTGGTTGATTTACCAAATCCAACACCTCGCATTAATTCAAACTAAACTCCATCTGCCATTCCTCAGCCCAGTGAGTGATATTACTACCTTCTCACCTTCCCCGTTTAATTTTACAATTCTCTCCCCCTCTCTAGGATGCCTGCACACTTCGGCCTTGATTTTCACAAAGACCCTGAGCTTGGTTTGCCTTGTGCGGTTGGGGGAGGAGGGACAATTGCAGACACAGTCAATGGAGAGGAGAGGCTGGACAGTAATCAGCTGCCTGGTATTATTTCATGGTTTTAGCAAGAGGGTAGTCACACGTAAGAGGTGGGTAAGAGTGATTGGTGTTTTGGGACCAGAAATTATAGTCTTTCTTGGTCTCTGGTGTTCAGTAATAAATATCTATTCGAGACCCATCATTGTGCAGAATTTGTCTGCATGAGTTATGTCCTTAATATTGCAGACTACAGATAATAGCAATTTAAAATAGAAATCAAAGCCAAGCACTTAATGATGTTGTGGGTGGCACGGTAGCACAGCAGTTAGCACTGCTGCCCCAGAGCACCAGAGAACCGGGTTCAATTCCCGCCTCGGGCGACTAACTGTGTGGAGTTTGCATTATTCTGTGCGTGGGTTTCCTCTGGGTGCTCTGGTTTCCTCCCACAGTCCAAAGATGTGCAGGTCAGGTGACTTGGCCATGCTAAATTGCCCGTAGTGTTAGATTAGGGGTATGGGTGGGTTGCGGATCAGTGTGGACTTGTTGGGCCGAAGGGCCTATTTCCACACTGAAATGTAATGTAATCTAAATCTAATGTTCATGGTTTATCTTGATGGCACAGCACATGCACACAGCATGTTACAGTTGCAACAAATATCTTGCATTTATTTAACAATGAAAAGATTTTTGTGTAGTGCAGATAAACAGATTTTAATAAATCCACACCGACTGAAAGCTGGTAGTTAAAATGTGACCCAAATTCTGGGCATGGATTATATTTTGCATCGTCGGTCATGCCCTTGCCTCCGAGCCAGAATTCTGGATTTGATTCCAATTGCTGAACATGTGTGATATTCTCCCTAACTCTGGACCAGACGGTCTGAATTCAAGTCCTACATGTATTGGAGGTGTGTCACAGCATGTCAGAACAGGCTGATGAACAAACACACAGGAGAATAATATTGCAGCTTTGGGCCTATTGCTCTATCTCTGGGCACTAGGTTCTCATTTTAAATCCCACAAATGGTTTTCATGGTGTGTTTAATCAAACTGATGGAGAAGGAAGAGGCGTCAGTATTGAATTTCAGCATTTCGGCCCAGGGTGACTGAAAGTACAGCCATTCCTGTTGATTGGAGTCACATTTCGCAGCAATGGATGTTTATAAAATCTTAACGTTCATGGATATGGTGAGCAGTCAGGATTTTTTTCCCCCCAAGGTAGGGGCGTCTAAAAACTAGAAGTCATTGGTAAAAAGTGAGAGGGCAAAGATTTTGAAGAGGCCTCAGGGGCACCTTTTCATGCAGAGTGTAGAGCATTATGGAATGAATGTGAGAGAAAGTGATGGAGATTAGTATAACTACAACATTTAAAAGACATCTGGATGCTGTCAGATCTGCTGAACTTTTCCAGCAATTTCTGTTTGTGTTAATAATAAGATGCATTCATTTTAACTCAGGTATTCTGAATACATTAAACATTTTATTTTTAAATTACGCAGTGACATATGAACATATTTCCAAATCAACTGAGTCCATTTTCTGCTAAAGGTATGACAGTAGAAATGCTGCACCTACATGGAACAGAGAATGTGATGGAGTCATAGTTCGGACAATGTGCAAGGTGACCTCACATGGTCCAGTTTGGGAGACGATGACATTACTGCGTGATTCAACTCAGAGAGGGAGAAAATGTAATCTGCCTAAGGAGGAACGGCCTGTTGAACTCTCTCGCACTCATTGTTGTTCATCAGAGCAATGTTAGAAAAAAGAAAATCTCTGTCATCTTTGCCACTCTATTTTTTTTTATAAAATCCTCACAGTGTGAAAACAAGGCCGTTGGCCTCCACAGACCCATTCTTCCACCCTATATATACCCCTGACAAATGCAGTTAAACTAGAAATCCCTGAACACTATGGATAACTTAACATGACCAATCCACATAACCGAGATATCTTTGGACTGCCAGAGGAACCTGAAGCACCCTTTTCAATCCCATGCAGCCATGGGGAGAATGTGCAAAGTGCAATTCACACAAGCAGTCAACCAAGGCTGGAACAGAACCCAAGTCCCTGGTATTGTGAGGCAGCAGTGCTAACCACTGAGCCACCTTCAGGCAGGACTCCTGACTAGAACTTGTTGCAATCTCCTGACTGCCTAAAAAAAGGGAATTCAGTCAAATCGATCTCTTCCAGAATAAAATCCCATCACAAGTGCTTTGTGTGAGCAGAATCACCTGAGAAGAAGAATAACATTTTGGACATTTTCTCAAGTTTTCGTTTTGTCATGAATTACACTAATATCTGGACAAAGTTCTTTCAACTTAAAATTGCAGAGATTTTATGTATCGTGTGTGTGTGTGTCCGTATGTTTAGAACGAGAAACATCGATTATATACTTACAATATCCAAATTGTTTGCCATGCATCATTTCATCAGATTTTGACTAACATTGCTCTGAATCATAAACATCTTGTTTTAGCAGATTAAAAAGAACCGCCTGACTTGTTCCTAAAACTTACCCTGACCCAGTCTGAGACCTATAACGTCGGCCATATCATCAACCTGGTTACATTTAACATTTATCGTAGCCGTCGAGGAGTAGGATTTGAAAAGGAAACAGTGACCCAAAAAGTTAGGGATCTCTTAACAAGTGAGCCTGACTTCTGTCATGCTTAATTTGTTGGAAGGAATTCTAAGGGATAGGATTTAAGTACATTTGGGAAAGCAAGAGCTGATCAGAGGTAGGAAGCATGGCTTTTTGCATGGGCAATCATGGGTCATTAATTTGATTGAGTTTTATGAAGAGGTGACAAAGAAGTTTGATGAAGACAGTTTGACAGACGTTGTCTGTATGGACTTCAGCAAGGTGTTCATAACATTCCGATTTGTAGACAGATTAGTAAGGTTAGGTCACATGGGATACAGCGGAAGCTGGTCAGTTGGATTCAAAATTGGCTTGAAGGGCGACGGTTGTTTTTCCGACTGGAAGCTTGTGACCAGCACTGTGCTGCGAGAGTCAGTACTACGTTCACTGAATTGTTCACTTATATAAAGTATTTGGATATGAATATCGGAGGCATTGTTAATAAGTTTACAGATGACGGTGGTGTAGTGAATTATGTCAGAGTACAACAAGACCAGAATTACACGGGCCAAAGCGGCAAGGAGTGACAGATGAAGTTTAATTT
>NW_025215131.1:41705-55930 GCF_004010195.1 Chiloscyllium plagiosum | reverse complement strand
GAGGGATGAGGAGGAATTCTGAAAGGACGTTTGGAGAGGGAATTCTCTTCACTGGAAGTTTATCTTGCCTCTATGTTTGCATTGATTGAAAGCTGAGTTATTTCAATGTTGAAAGAGAAGTGAGTCATGGATAATGGGATACAGACAGGAAAGTGGGGCTGAGACCCCAACCTGATCAGCCACAATCTTAGTGCCTGATGGAGAAGGGTCAAAATGTCTAATGACCCACTCCTGTTCCTCAGTCCCATATTTCTGTGTTCCATTCACCCCCTCATACCTGCTGGACAGGAGCAGTTGAAGGCTACTTACTGCTATAACCTGGTGCACAGAAACAGAGGAGACCATTCAGCCCCTCAAGTCTGTCACACAGGTTTGGGGAAGTTTGAGAAACGTAATTGGAAAACCACAGTCTGAGTATGAAAGATGCCCCTCCTTTCTCTTTACTGAGCTGCACCTCTCTGCAACTTGTGTTCCATTTGTTGGTCATGTTATAGACCCAGATTCACTGTGAATACAGTCCCCATACCTCACCCAGAGACGGCTCACAAAATTCTCTGGTCTCCCTCGCTGCAACATTCAATATCAGATTTTCGAGGAAAATAACACCCACTAACTTTGCAATAACAGAATGGGAAAATTATCAGAAACAGGAGCAGGTCGTTAACTCCCCCCTCCCCCCCAAAAAAAAAAACTGCCTTCCCTTGAATAAGATCATGACTGATCTGCTCTTGGTCTCTAATCCTCATTCATATCCAATTTTTCACAGTCCTCAACTCTCTGATCGGTCAAAAGCCATTTTCTTCATCTTAAAGTATTTAGCTCCCTTACCATTGTGTAAAAGAGAATTTCTAACATTCAGAACTCTCTGTTCTACCTGTTGCTACGAATACAAGAGGTGAACACAATATCTCAGAAAAAAAAATGACTGGGCCTGATATCAAAGCAGTGTTTGAGTGAGGAGGCCATCAAGGAGCGAAACATCTGGATTTATTTCGGAATCAGTGTAAGTCCCCTACTGGTTGGAGTCAATCATAGGAAAACGAAGATATTTCTGGTGTGTAGATGTCCATCATCTCAATCCCGGAACGTGTCTACAGAAGATCCTCAAGGTAGCTTCCTCAGCACAAACTTTAGCAGCTTCATTAATGTCTTTCCTCAAAATAAGATCAGAAATTGGGATATTTGTTGAAGATGACACAATGTTCAGAACAACGTGTCACCCCTCAGCTCCTGAACCAGTCTGTGTCGTTGTGCAGCAAGACCTGGACAATATTCAGCCTTGTGCTGTTAAAGTGTTTGTAGCATTCATGTAACATTACTGCGAGATGCTGCTTAATTTCACAGGGGAAGGTGGACCTCATTCAGCACCTCAAGCTCACTTCACAGGACTAGGAGGAAGCCATTCAACCCATTTAAACTACCGAACAAGAAGAGGAATGGCCCATTCAGACTCTGCTGCCAATTACACAGGAAGACCAGACCAGAGCCCCTTCAAATTATTTTAAGGTGCTAGCTTAAATCCAACAGTTTTGTTACTCTAAAGGCAAATGTAGCATAACTAGTTGAGATGCAATGTGATTGGTGAAACTACTCAATGTTAAGCACAACACAGTTTATTTAAACACTGTCATTAAAATACAATCAATGAAAGAGGAACTTAGAATAACTTAAGACGATTATAAAACTTAACAGAATAATAGTTAAAGTACATTTTGCTAACTAACTGTAATGATATAGTAAGATCCCGTTAAAACAACCACTTGGCAAAAAGGCAATTTCAGACGCAAATTCAAAGATACATTCTCTAGGAGAATTTTTTTTAAAAATCCAGAAAACTTCAGAGAGAGTAGCAACCACAAGACATTTACTTGACCTTCCAACTCTGTTGAGACCCCAATAGCCTCTGATATTACTGAGAAAACAAAACTTAGAAATTCCAGTCTGTGAGAGCTAGTCACACTCATTCAGGCTGCATTAAAATACACCCAACATTTCCAAAGCTGTTTACTTTCGTGTCATAACTAGCCAGCTTGGTTTCTATTGTTCAATTTGTCTCTTAAAAGAAATCAGGATAAAATAACAAGTTACAGCATCATCATACCCGTCAACACATCGACCTTTTCGTTAGGAACCGGGTTAACCCAATCAGGCTCTTAAACTTGTCCAATCGGACGAGGAAGAAGCCATTCACTATTTTGGGTAACTTACAAAGATATAGAAGGAGTCAATTTAGCCTCTCGAGTCACTTACACAACTACAGAAGGAGGTAGTTGATATCCAACTTGACAAGCAAATGGATCAGAGACTGGCAGACAGACTGCACCACAGTGTTCCTTGTGCCTCCATTGCTCTTGGTACGCACGTGGAACTTTAACGTGATGTTCAAGCACTAAGGGGAAGGCAAATGTTATGTGTGAAATCTCAAGGAGGCACCTTCCATCTCCGAGCCTGGAGTTCTCTATAGAGGGCAGAAGCTGGTGAGATTGGCTGACTGTGTCAGAAGGAAGGTGTTATGGCTGCTGTCGAGGATTGTGAACAACATAATGTTCAATGCACGGTCACACCGTCTTCACATTAATGTGTGGAGAGCTTATTGGGGCATATGAATTATTCGGAATGTCCAATTAGAATGGTGAATGGACTGTCTAACATCAACTAATGCTGATCTTGCTTATGTTTATCTTGTCTCGTGCATGTCTTGCGCAGTGTCATCTGGATGCATTACTCTATCTGTTTATTTTCACCCTCTGATCTGTACGCCTTTACTTACTATAATCTGCCTATACCGATCACAAACAAACCTTTTCACTGTACTGAGGTACACGTGACAATTAATCATATCAATCAATCCTCCGTGAAATATGGAATGTATCACGCTATTAATGTCTCTCTTGGAAATAAGTGATCATCGCTAACCCTCAAGTTTCAACGCAAACATCCCTTTGTCTCTCACTGCTCTACTGACTATACAATCAGTTTCTTCACTCTCTCCTCATGATAACATCATCTGTGACTATGGTAAGGGCGCCATTCCTTACAAAGGAGATCAAACCTGTGCACAGTGCAACAAATATTCTGTCATCAAGGCTCTACAATTACAGATAACTGGTTTTACTTAGGTACTTCAATAATCTTACATCATTTTATGCCCTCGTAATTTAGTTAGAGTTTGATTAAAACGAGAGAGTATGTTGCTCGGAAAGCACAGCAGGTCAGACAGCATCCGAGGAGCAGGAGAATCGATGTTTCAGGCAGAAGCCCTTCATCAGGGTTGATTAGTAGTCCTCAGCATGGCGTTGTGAGTGGGAGATCATGCCTTGCAAATTTGTTAACATTCCTTCAAAACGTGACCAGGAAGTTTGACGAGGGCAGGGTGGTAGACGTAATTGATCC
The DNA here is from genome assembly GCF_004010195.1 of Chiloscyllium plagiosum. Taxonomy (NCBI): domain Eukaryota; kingdom Metazoa; phylum Chordata; class Chondrichthyes; order Orectolobiformes; family Hemiscylliidae; genus Chiloscyllium; species Chiloscyllium plagiosum. The sequence goes on along the minus strand of NW_025215131.1, from coordinate 52,537 downwards.
AGATTTTAATGAGGCCTGTGATAAGAATTCAGCATGGTCAGCTGCTTTGGAAGTTACATCGCGTGGAATCCAGAATGAACTGGCAAATTGTATACACAATCGGCTTGATGGTAGCAAGCAGAGTGTAGTAGCGGAAAGATGCTTGTTGGACTGGAGGCCTGTGACTAGTAGAGTGCCTCAGGGCTCAGTGCTGGTCTTATTGCTGTTTGTTATCTATATCAATGATTTGGATGAGAATGTATAAGGCACGATTAGTAAGTTTGCAAATGACACTAAAATAGGTGGTATCGTAGACAGTGAGAAAGGTTATTAGGAATTGCAGTAGGACCTTGATCAGCCCTTGATGGGAGTTTAATATCGGTGTGTGTGAGATCTTGAATTTTGGAACATCAAATCATGGCGAATATTAGGGCCTCAAAGAATGAAGTGGAACAGAAGATGCATGGTTGTCTGAAAGTGGAGTCACAGGTAGATAGTAGACAGAAGGTTTTGGTACACTGGCCTTCATCAGTCAGGGCTTTGCATATAGAAATTGGGAAGTTATGTTCTGGTTGTACAAGTCTTTGGCGAGGCCGTACTTGCATAATTTTGTTCAGTTTTGGACACCTTGTTATCGGAAGGATGCTGTTAAACTGTAAAGAGTGCAGAAGGAATTTGCAAAGATGTTGCCAGGACTCAATGGTCTTAGTTATATGGAGAGTTTGGACAAGCTAGGACATTTTCTTGTGAGCAGAGGAGACTGAGCGGGGTCTTAGAGAAGTGTACCAGATCATAAGAGGCATGGATAGGGTGAATGCACTCATTCTTCTTCCATGGGTTGGAAAATCGAGGACTAGAGGGGAAGGAATAAAAGTGAACCTTAGGGGCAAGTTGTTTTTTTTTACACCGAGGGTGGTACGCATATAGAACGAGCTAACAGCAGAAGTCATTGAGATGAGTACATTATCAACATTTAAAGGGAATTTAGATGACTGTTTGGACAGGGAAGGAGGAGAAGGGCATGCACCAAGTGCAGGGAAACAGGGTTAGTGTGGATGGTCATTTACGATGAGGAGTCGAACCCCTCTGTTAATTAAACCAAACACCCAGAACGCTTCGCCTCACCTCGTATTCTGTCAAAATATGAGTGACAGAGATTCCTAAATTCCATTATTTAAAGAAAATTAACAATTTATTTTCTTAAATCTAACGTTGAATACGAAACAACAACTGTTCATAAAATTCAAGCCCTTTTTTAACAACTTACTATCTGATTCCACTTCTATAAAAATATTCTGTTCCACTTATTGAACATGACATTAACATAATCTCAAGACGACACAGTCTCTGTCTTCTCCGCTGTCTTCAATCATCCATTGAAGATTTCTCTGTGTTGTTTTTCCTTTTGTATTAACTTTTCTTATTATGATGTGATTTAATGAGTAACGTAACTGCAAAGAAATGAGGGAGGAGCTGGCCAGAGTTAATTGGAATGGGAGCCGAGCAAGGAAGGCATGGTACATCAATGGCAAAATTTTCTGGGTATAATTCGGAGGCCCATCAGAAATTCATCCCAAAGAAGAAGAAACGTACACGGGAATGGACAAGGCAGCCGTGAGTGATAGAATTCAGAGACAGCATCAAACCAAAAGAGAAAGTATACAATGTAGTGAAGATTATTGAGAATCAGAAGGATAGACAGACCTTTAATCACCAGCAAAGGATAACTACTAAAAGCAATAAGGAGGCGAAGATAAAATAGGATGGTAAGCTTGTAAATGGTATAACAGAAGAGTGCAAGAGGTTTTTAGATATGTAACAGTGAAGGGAGGGAAGGAAGAGCAAACATTAGACTGCTAGAAAATGAGGCTGTGATAGTTTGTGGGAAAGAAAGAAATAACAGAGGAGTTGAACAGGTACTTTTCATCACTCGTCAAAGTGGAAGACACCAGCAGCCTACCAGAACATCGAGATAGTCAGGAGGCAGAGGTAATGGTAGTGACCAGCACTAAGGGGAAGGTGCTGGGGAAGCTGAAAACTCTGAAGATGGATAAATCACACAGTCATGATGGACCGCACCTCATTCTTCTAAGGAGACAGCGGGGATGGTTTCGGAGGTCTTGTTGGTGATATTTCAGGAATTTTTCAGGAATCACTGTAGTCAGGGAGGACTGGCAAATATAACTCCTGTTTAAGGAGAGAGGGATGCAGAAGACAGGAAATTACAGGTGGCCAGGCAAGTTGAAATTATTGTTAAGAAGGCTTAGTGGATCCTTGGGTTTGTGAATAGTTGTATAGAGTATTAAAAAAACAAGGAAGGCACAGAGTTCTGTGTTTAATCTATAGCATTACAAGGGTTGAATTTACAAACGCTATTGCAAAGAGCAGACTTGCAAGTACGTTTGAAACAAAGGAAATTAGTTCGAAACAGACAGGAGCATATGTGACAAACAGACTTTTATCCAGACCCTGTTGTTAAGATGTGACGAACAGCTTGCGAATAAACAGACAGAAAAAAACACTGTCAAAAAAACACGACTAAAGCTGTTGCTGCGGGAGTCTGTTTAATCTATAGCATTACAAGGGTTGAATTTACAAACGCTATTGCAAAGAGCAGACTTGCAAGTACGTTTGAAACAAAGGAAATTAGTTCGAAAAAGACAGGAGCATATGTGACAAACAGACTTTTATCCAGACCCTGTTGTTAAGATGTGAGGAACAGCTTGCGAATAAACAGACAGAAAAAAACACTGTCAAAAAAAAACACGACTAATGCTGTTGCTGCGGGAGTCCCAATGATGTAGTCTATTTCGCCAGATATTTGGAAAGATGGCTGACACATTCCTCATTCCTGAGCAACCCAACATATACCTTCCAGATGAAGCAGCATTTCTCTTGTACTCTTTAAATCCAATCTCCTGTCATTGCTGCTCACAATGGTGTCTCCCTTACATTGGGAAGACCAAACAGACATTGCACTGAGGAACATTCTCACTCTGCCTGTAGGAATAACCCTGACCTTCTCATTGCTTCCCATTCCAATAACATACTTTGCTGGCATCTTAACTTTTCATTCTGGGCTGTTGCAATGTTCGAAGGAAGGACAACCCAAGATCGAGTAACACCTCACTTTACACTTTGGTGCGTTAAAGCCTATAGGTGTTAATATTCAATTCCATAACTTCACAACCCAACCCGATTATGACTGTTAAAAAAATTGCATACATTCTTTCTTCAAGTCTACCTGTGACCGTGTCGTGTTTTTTATTGCACTCAATCGAGGGAACCCATTCGCACATTAGTTTACAACTATTTTATATCCATTTCTCTTGCACCGTCATTAAAAGCACACTTACGTTTTGCACTGCATCTCCACATCCTTTGATTTCCGTCACCTCAACATTCACCTCTGCAGGGGATGGAAAAGCTCATTTCAGATCCTTAGAGTTGTGAACAAATGGCACCCTTGACTGGTAAGGTTAACTCTGTTTCTCTGTCTTCGCAGATGCTGCCAGACTTGCTGAGTTTCTCCAGAAACGAATAGGCACTTCAAATTTTCAATAAAAGAAGAACTATGGATAATGGAAATCAGACACAAAAACAAAAGTTGATGAAAAACTAGAAACTTTGACGAGTCACTGAACGTAGAAAAAAAAATCTGCATTGACTCCAGAATTGCTGCCAGGCCTGCTTAGTTTCTTCAGGAATTTCTGTTTGTGAATAAGTTCCACAGGCGTGTATCAAAGCTGCTCAAACGCCCTGTCCAACACAGAGCGCCACACGGCGGGAAATTAATGATAACGCAAGCTGCATAAATGCATTGGCTCTGAAACTACATAAGGCTGGCATCACTGACACTACAGAGCTCTTAGATATGTTCAGGGAGAGAAACAGAAGGAAACACATTCACTTCAAGCACAGAGGAAGGCACAACTGGAAAGAAAAAAGATTCAGATGAATTTGTTTAAGGGTTTTTGAGGGGTGTGACGAATTGGAGCTGTGACATCATGTAGAGACCCTCAGCAGAATGAGAACATTAAAATGGAAGTGTTACTGCATCAGAAACCAGAGTAGGTCACTGGGTACAGGGCTGATGGGTGAATGGGTCTCGGTGTGAATTCGGAGCCGGGAACAGAATTGCACTGCAGATTTTGAAGCTAAAAACAGGAAATTCATGTGGTGCTGCAGACCATAGCAGCAGAAGAAGCTGAATTACATACAACCACAATCTGTAATTAATGCCCGAGATAATCCATCAGTCTGCCATTTCCATGAAGCCGATCTATGTTTCAGTGACAGTGTGGGTGAATATGACAGGGTCAGAACCATGTGTACCTGAACCTGATGATAACCCATTAAAGCAACCACGCTTGACTGGTTACATTCTAAAGACCAGAATTAACATCTGATCAAGAAGGCCAAATGACCCTCACACCAATAGACCACATCAAAGCTCTGTAGCCCTGCCACATTGAGTTATAAATAGTAATGGATATTTAAGCAATTCACTGGAAGAAGGGTTCGCCAAATATTGGCATCTTAAATAACAGATCAGCGTTGAGTCTATGACCCACCACACCCTTCTCATGATCCCCACAGAATCCCCGATGTCAGACTTCAACCAATTTGATTGGCTGCACGTGACATGAAGAAACAGCTGAACACAGTAAATACGACAAAGGCAATTGGCACTGACATCATTCCTGTAATAGGGCTGAAGACTTGTGCTGCACAACAAGCCGTGTCCTGGGGAAACTTTCATTCTAGTTTCAAATCTGACTTCTTTACTCAGTCCAGTCCACTATGAAGCGAATAATTACAATCTCACCAATTACCACCCGCTCAGTCCCATGACGACAGTCAAATTGGTGGGCGTTCTTTTTGACAGCGCTGTCAAGCAGCAAAGAAATAACCTGTTCAGTGTGGTTTCCGATAGGTCCCCATGTGGAGATGGTGCTGTTGTGGAAATGTCACTGGATTACTAATCCAGACCAGGCTACTGCACTGGCAGCTGGTGGAAGTTAAAAACAATAAATAAAATATCGAGATGTAAAATCTGCTGTTTGTAATAGTGACCTTGTAATAGTCAATGGCGAATGTAAACATCGACTGCCTTCCTCAATGGACTCCCATGCTTTCCTGGTCTGGCCTAAAAGTAACTCCAGACGCACAGAAATGTGATAAACTCTTCAATGGCCTCTGAAACAGCCAAGCAAGGCATTCAATTGTATCAAACTGCACTGAGGTCTTAAAGGATAAAACCGATCAGAACACCCAACCACAGCCTCGGTATCGGAAAAGGGAACGGGAAATACAGTTATGTTGACCCTGCAGACACCTCTTTCCTAACATCTGAGAGTTTGTGACAATATTTGCAGAGCTTTCTTACAGACTGCACTGAAACGTCGGGAAAGGAGTAGTCATACAACACATTGAGCCCTCCCACATTCCCGTTCATGGAGAAAATCTCCTCAATGCACTTATCCCACACAATGTACACATCCATTAATGAGATGAACCACTGGAAAAATATAAAATATGAACTGCTGTAGTATCTTCGGTCCACAGAGCTTTCTAACCCATCCATTACAATGATGGATGATCCTGTGTCTCCACAGCATTCTCCTGCCCTTTTCATTCTTTTAGTCGCTAGAAATCCTCGTTTTGTTTTCAGTGCCTTTGTTTCCACAGCCTTATGTGGGAGAGATTTCCCCAGGTACCCCAGCCTCTGAGTGCAGACACTTATTCTCATCTCAATGCAATGTGACCTGCCTGTACCTAATACTGGGGCAACTTGTTTTAGAAGTCCCAGCCAGGGGAATTATCATTCTGCTTCCCATATGTCTCACCCTGTCAGAGTTTTAGATATTTCACTGAGATCTCCACATATTTTCCAAAACGCCATGGAATACAGGCCTAGTCTCGAAACTCTGCTCCCACAACAAGCCTGTCATTCCAGTGATCAGTCTAGTTATCCTTCGCTGTACTCCCTCAATGTCAGGGTTGTTCTTTATTAGGTAAGGAGACCAAAACTGCATACAATATTGCACCATGTTCGAGATGGGGTCTCACCAAGGACCTGTACAGCTGCTGTAAGACACCCTTACTCTTGGACTCAAATCCCCTTGAAATGAAGGTCAACACACCATTTATCTTCTGACCTGCTTTATTTTCCTGCAATATTACTTTCAGTGACTGGTGTACAGGAAGACCAGATGCTGTTCAATGTTACAGCAACCCACGTGGTGGGTCTGTATATACTGGTCAGCGTGCCAATGCCAATCCCAGTATTGACTTCTGGATTCAGAACTCACTGATCTGCATGGGCCTCGGAGAGCTGCACAGAAGGAAACAACAAAAGGAAGCACAATTCCCTTTGTAGATCAATATGTTTCAACTAATCCCTTTTCAATAGCAGGCTGCCAAACTATTGTTCCCACCAAAGGGCATAGCTTCAACTCTACTCAATTTGGTCTCCATCTGCCACATATGTGCCGATTCACCCCATTGTGTCAGTCACGTTGGAGACTTGTTACAATCTCCTCACCCATTTACAATCCCACATCATTTAGCCCTGTCAGCAGGCTGGGATATATTGTATTTAACTTCCTCAACCGAATGTTTAATTGGTATTGTGAACAGTTGGGGCCCAAGCATCGCTCCCTGCGATACCTCAGCAAACATCCTCTGTTAAAAAAGTGTTTTTTTCAATTTATATATTTTTTTGGATCTGGGTGTCACCAGCATTTATTGCCTATCTCGAGTTGCCATTGATAAGGTGGTGCTGAGCTGCCGTGTTGAACCTCTGCAGTCGTGAGTTGGGAAGATGGTGTCTGAGAATCTTTGGTGTATCTTTTCAGTGCAGCTTGTCGATAGTGCACAATGTTGCTGCTGAGCGTTGATTGTAGATGAAGTGACAGTCAAACTGGCTGCTTTGTCTTGGATGGTATCACGCTTCTTGAGTGTTGTTGGGGATGCACTCATCTCTGCAAACGGGGAGTATTCGATCACACTTCTGACTTATGCATTGTAGATAATGGACAGATATTTGGAAGTGAGGAGGTGAGTTACTCGCCGCAGAGTTCTTAGCTTCTGACATGCTTTTGTGTTTGTGCGGCAAGTCCAGTGAGTTTCTGAGCAATGATTACCCCCCAGGATTTTCATACTGGGGGATTCAGTGGTGGTACAACCATTGAATGTCAAGGGGCAGTGGTTAGATTGTATTTTAGTGGTGATGTTCACGGCCTGGCATTTGTGTTACGTGAATATTTCTTGCCACTTTTCAGCCTGGATTCTGTCCATATCTTGTCGATTTTTGACTCTTCAGTATCTGAGGAGCCACAAATGTTGCTAAACATTGTGCAATCATTGGCTAACATTCCAACTTCTGACCTTTTAATAGAGGGAAAGTCATTGATGGAGCAGCCCTGAAGATGAATGGGCCTAGGCCACCGCCCAAGGGACACCTACAGACTTGTCCTGGAGCTGAGTTGACTGATCTTTATCAACCATGACCATCTTTCTACGTGACAGGTATGATTCGAATAAGCGGGGAGTTTGCCCAGGATACACATTGATTTCCGTTTCGCTAATACCCCTTGATGCCAGACTTGGTCGTAGGCAGCCATGTTTTAAAGGGCTGTCACTCTTACCCCACCTCTGCAATTCAGCTCTTATGTCCATGTTTGAACCAAGGTAATGAGATCAGGAGCTGAATGACCCAGGGGCAGCCCAGTCTGGGCGGCGTCACTGAGCAGGTGCTTCTTGAAAGCACTGACACCTTCCATCACTTTACGGATGATCGAGAGTAGACTGGTGGGTTGGTAATTGGCTGGATTGCATGGTTCTGCTTTTTATGTATCGGAGATACTTGGGAATTTTCCATGTAATCGGGGAATTGTCGTTGTTGTAACGGTATTGGAACACCTTGGCTCGGGCAGTGACAAGTTCTGGAGCACATGTTATCAGTACTATTGCCAGATTGATGTCAGCATGTGTCCCGTTTGGGGTATCCAGTGTCTCCAAGCGTTTCTGGATATCACGTGGACTGGATCGAATTGATTGATAGCTGCTGGTGGTTCTGTTCGCCGAGCTGGAAATCTTTGTTGCAAACGTTTCGTCCACTGTCTAGGTGACATCCTCAGTCCTTGGGAGCCTCCTGTGAAGCGTTTCTGTGGTGTTTCCTCCGGCATTTATAGTGGCCTGTCCCTGCCGCTTCCGGTTGTCAGTTTCAGCTGTCCACTGCAGTGGCCGAAACGTTTGCAACAAAAATTTCCAGCTCGGCGAACAGAACCACAACCACGAGCACCCGAGCTACAAATCTTCACCCAAACTTTGTTTGATAGCTGGTAAGTGAATTGCTGTGGACCACTAGAGGAGGCTGAGATGGATCATCCACTCAGCATTTCTGACTGAAGATTGTTGAGAATGCATCATCCTTATCCCATATACTGAAGTGATGGGCTTTTCCATCGTTAAGGATGGGGATATTTGAAGAATCTCTTCCTCCAGTGAATTGTTTAATTTTCCTCACCGTTTCTCGACTAGATGTGGAAGGATTGCAGAGCTTAGATCTGATCTGTTGCTTGTGGGATCACTTAGCTCTGTCTATCACTTACTGCTTATGATGTTTGGTGCACAAGTAGTCCTGTTTGGTGGCTTCGCCAGGCTTACACCTCATTTTCAGGTATTCCCAGTGTTGCTCCTGCCATCCTGCACACTCCATTGAACCAAGGTTGATCCTCTGACTTGATGTGGAGGTTATTCTCATTGTGCAGGTGTGACTTTGTCTCCACATTGACTATGCGGTGGTCACTCTTCCCGATACTGTCATGGACAGATACTTCTGCAACTGGCAGATTAGTAAGAATGAGGTCAGGTATGTTTGTTTTCTCTCTAGCTGTTATATCCTTTAGTACCCGAGCAACTCGATCAATAATGCTGCGGCTGAGCTACTCTTGGTGGTGGACATTGAAATCCCTCACCCAGAGTACATCTTCGTCCTTGCCACTCTCGGTGCTTCCTCCAAGTGTTGTTCAGCATGGAGGAGTACTGGTTCATCAGTTCAGAGAGGCTGGTACATGGTAATCAGCAGGAGGTTTCCTTTCCCATGTGTAAACTAACACCACGAGACTTCATGGGATTCTGAGTCACTGTTGAGGACTGCCAGAGCAATGTCCTTCCAAATATATCCCATTGTGCCGCCACTTCTGCTGTGTCTGTCCTGTTGGTGAGATAGGAGATATCCGGGGAAGGTGGTGGGGTGTCTGGAACATAGTCATACTGACAGAATCATAACTTACAGACAATGTCAGGCTGTTGCTTGTCGAGTCTGTTTATTTCAATTCACTGTTTCCTGCCAGCTGTCCCATTCTAGAAACATGTCCATACATTAGCCCCAATCCACTCAGATATAAGTTTGCAAACTGGTCTTGGTGCTTTATTAAAATGTTTCTAAAAATCCAAATGTTTTACATCCATTGCTTCTCATTCATTTGTCTCTCAGTCAGTTTCTCAAATATAATTCCCATTTCATAAATCTATTTTAGCGTTGTCTATGACCATTACTTACTTTCCCAATACTTTCCCGTAAACGATTTCCTTACTATGTTCTATGTTCCATGTACTCTATCATTTGCCCACACCAGACTGGGTTTTCCTTGTATTGTTAGAAATTTCCGTGAAGACAGAACTGAAGTAGTGGCTTCATCGTTCTGCCATTTCTCTGTTCCCCATTCTCTATTCTCTGGTCTCAAACTGTAAGGAAGCTGCACGTGTTTTCTCATATTTCTCACATTGACATAATTTGACAAGCTATTACAGTTCACTCTTATAACCCTTGTGAATATACTCTTCTGAAACCCATCAATTCCTGCCTTAAACTGCTCAATGATTGAACTTCCACACCATACACTCCGAGGAGCATAGAACCTGTGCCAACAGAAGTACAACACGATCGATATTATTCCCACTTTCCGACACCAGGCCCAAAGCCTGGAATGTTATGACATTTCCAATTGCACGTTCAAGTGCTTTTTAACCATTGATAGGTTACCCGTGATAATTCCCCTCTCACGCAGTACATCCCAGATCCCAACATCCTCTGGGTGAAAAAAATATCGTTAAATCCTCTCTAAACCTCAAACCCTTCACTTTAAAAGTGTGCTCCCTTGTTCTTGACTCTCTGGCTAAAAGGAACAGCTGCTATCCATCCCGCCTCTCCATGCTCCTCATAATCTTATCCTTCTGTATCACGTCCCCCTCAGTGTCCTCTGCTCCAAAGGAAACAACCCGAGCTTATCCAGCCTCTCTCCATAGCTGATATGTGCCATCCCAGGAAACATCCTGGTGAATCTCCTCTGCACCCTCTCCAGTAAAATCACGTCCTTCCTGTAATGTGGCTCCCAGAATTACACACGGTACTCCTTATTGGCCTAACTAAAGCCCTGTACAGCTCTTATAATCTACGCCCCTATTAATAATTGCTACACCCAAGGTCCACTTCTTAACTAACCTATTACCCTGTCCAGTTCCATTCAGGGATGAATGGAGAAGCAATTTCTGATCTTCCTAGTGTGCTGTCATTCATTGAGTCCTCCTCTGCCTGCTTCCTTTTTCCAAAGTGCATCACCTCATACTTTTCAGGGTTACATTCCAACTGGAATTGATCTGCTAATCTGACCAATCCATCTGTATCTTTCTGTAACATAAGTCCTTCCTCCTCAATGCCAACAAACCAGTCAAACACAAACTTACTTATCACAACCCCATCCCCTCCGCCCACCCCCTCCATTCCACATCTGCACCACTCATGAATACTTCAAATAATAAGGGACGCAGCACTGATGTCTGTC
>NW_025215131.1:30497-38393 GCF_004010195.1 Chiloscyllium plagiosum | reverse complement strand
TCATTCTGGCCTTGGAGACATCAGCATGGAACACCAGAAAGACGTCAGTCCATCGAGTTTGTACACTAGCAGAATGATGGGTCCATTCAGCCACACATGCCTCTTACACAGCAATTGGAGCTGATCTCTTAAAGCCTTGTGCCTGTTAAACAGGAATTCAAAGAAAACATAAAGGTTGTCGAAAGGGAAGACCTTATCATAATGGTATACATTAGGGAGTAAAGTGTAACGATTAACTATATTAATTTAAGGCAAATTGTTAGAATCCATTCTTCAGGACATTTGCAAAGTTAAACCATAATTCGTCAGAGTCAACATGGTTTTACGAAGGCTAAATTGTGTTTGAATTGTTTGCTTGAGTTATTTAAAGATGTCAAAAACAAGGTGGATAGTGGGAATCCTGGAGCTGGACTACATGTGGTCTTCCAGAAGGGATTGGATGCGTCGCTTCTCCAAAGAGTAAGCAATAAGATCAGACAGCATGGGGTTAGGAGTAATTTATTAGCTTGTATGGAGGATTGGTGAACCAACAAAATACAGTCAGCTGGAATAAATGTGTAATTTTCTTTTGACAAATTTACCTTCTGGGGTGCCACAGATTTCTGTACTCATGCATTAACTATTTGTCGTCAATATTATTACTCGGTTGACAGGATAGAAAATACGATAACCAACTTTTCAGATGACGCTAACATCGGTGAGAAATTACTTGGGAATGAAGATGGAAGAGGTTTAAAAATGAATATGGATAGGCTGTGTAAATAGGCTAACATTTGGCAATGAAAATTAAAGTGGATAACTATGAGATTATTCAATTTGGTCAGCGAAATAGAAAGGCAAATTATTATCCAAATGGAGAGAAACTTCAAAGTGCTCAGGTACAGAGAGGTCTGTGTGTTCATATACATATCACAGAAAATCTGCATGCAGCTACAGAAAGTAATGGGAAAGGCAAGCGTAGGTTCAGTTTTTATTTGTAAGGTAGGGAGTGTTGCTGTAGCTATTCAAGATATTAGTGAGGATGCAACTGGAGTACAGTTTGGGTGCCCTGACCTGCGGAAGAATGCATTTGCATTGTAGGCAATTCAGAAGAGGTTCATTAGATTGATTCCAGAGATGAGGGATTTGTCTTATGAACAGCCGTTCAGGTCTGTCGTCTCAAGTTTCTAATAATGAAAGGAGATCTCATTGAGATCTGTAAAATGCTAAAAGTAATTGACAGTGTAGATGTGGAGTGGATATTTTTTCATGTGCAGCAATCTATAATAACAGACCAGAGTTTCAGGATGGAGCGATGGCAGGAAAGTGGAACAGAGGTCGCGATGAAATCAGCCATGATTGTATTCAGTGGTGGAGCAGGCTGGAGCGGCTGAATTACTGACCGATGTTCTTTGTTCTTATTTAGCCATTCGAATGCGTTACACAGAAATGGGGAAGGACTGGTTATCAAACAGGAAGCAGGACTCCGGATATATCAGTTTGACAAAACATCACCAGTGGAGTCACACAGTGACCAGTGCTGGGTCCTCAACTATTTGCAATCTATATCAATGATCAGGAGAATGGAACAGATGTAGTGTAACTACATTTGGTAATGACTCTGTGATAAGCTAGACATTAAATTATCAAGAGAGGCAGGTGGAATATAACATGATGTAACCTGTCATTTTATTTACAGGAAGAATGGAAGGGAATATGTTATTGAAATGGAGAGAGATTACAGGGCTTAGTAATATTGTGTACTGGGGAGTTCACTCAGACCAGTTTAGACATGAGAGGTTTTGCTCCATCTCCCTGATGGTCTGCTCCGTGACATTCCCAGGGGCCCAGTTGCTCTCAGTACATACCGGATATTTTGATGTTGTTGGTGGACGGTGGGGAAAGTGTTTTGAAAAGTGTCGCAAGCGGACAGCCTTTAAGATGCATTCATTTCTTTCTACATGGAGACCGCTGATGAAGGAATGGTCTCACTGCGTTTGAATGAAGAGGCTGTGGCTGCTGCGAGGACAGTGGGTATTCACCAACATTATGTACTGTGCATGGGCGCCCTGTAACATTAGAGGAGTGAGATATCATTCAGTTCCCCTCCATCTCCTCAATGACATGGGGACCCGCAGAGCCATGTACATCATTGGGAAAATTACTGGGAAAACAAGGATACACTCGGCAGCTCCCTGCTGAGGTAGAAAACATTGTGTTCACCTCATCCACCATCTATTTCCACCGTCTCTGAATGGTGACATTGATGTCGAGATATTGGGAAGTAATGGATATGTCACCCAGTCCTGCCTGGAAAGTTCTGGATCTAGATGTCACAACTCCCACTTTGAAAAAAAAAAGAACAATCAATATGCAAAGGTGACATAATTTTAAACTCCTTATTCTTACTGTTTCAGTAGACTATAATACATATATATTGTATTGACACTAAGTATGCAAATATTCACAATTTCATTTTATTACAGTCAGTTTACTCCGGTGACAGAACCCTTTGTCTTTCTTCATCCAAGTCTCGACAACTTGTCAGCAAGTACTGTTTCTTATTCTGTCACCTGTATAACTTCCAAATTGAATGGCAACAATAATAACCTCTATCTGAATAGCCCAGACGTTTTCTCTCTAAATTTCCCCAAAAACGTTTAGGAGTTATGATCATATGTAAATTTGTCTCGGGCGCGTTGTAACGCCAACACCATGCTCAAGGCCTCCTACCCAATTGTGAAATATTCCTGTTGATGATTTCACCGGACATTCCAACCACACATTTCATAATGGAGCAAATCTCATCTCTCCAATAGTCCTTCGCAATGACATGTCTCCTCATGTCTCAGCTGACAAGTTTTACATGCTTCTGTACCGCTTAATGCTGAAATCCCTTTTACCTGCTACTCCTGGCCTATGCCAATAAACCTTACTCTCACAGGTATTTATTTTAAGATCTCGCACATTTTTCTCCATCCCTCACAGAAGCCAAACTTTGATTTATGGACCACCTGCTAATCATTAGCCATTTCAGATACTAAGCTTGCCATTTTAACTCTCTGCTCTTCCACACGAGTTCTCACGACTGCAGAAAGTGAATTTTTGAACTCCTTCCAGGTAAGAATCTCTTTAAGAGTGTCATAGGTTGCTTTGTATTTAATACCCTTATCCACCATTCAAAATTACTTTGTTTGATTCTTTCAAACCCAATGTACATATAACTAGGGATGCTATTTTAGATTCCTAAAATGCTGTGTGTCGGCTTCTGGCACAACTCACGTGCACTTCAGATAGCTTTCTTCACCTCCTCATACTTGCCAGATACCTCGTCCGACAGGGATGCAAATACCTCACTCCTTTTACCTACCAACTTTGTTTTGATCAACTAAATCCAGCGCATCCGTTTAGCCACTTTCTCAAATGAAATTAAAAAAAGCTTCCCCATCCTTCTCATTAAATTTAGACAATTCCTGGATGTATTTAAACAGATCCCCATCAGGCCTTTGGCTACCAGAATGTTTCTCATCCTCACCGTCGTCCTCATTCAGCTTACTGTCCACCTTAATCTCCACCCTGCAAAGTCGACTTTCCTCTCAAATTATTTACTTTTGAAGTTGAAACGCTCTCCCTTCCTGTTCTTCTTCCTTCTTTTTCTGTATTTCTACTTTCTCTCCTTTTCTTTTAATTCTACTTGAAATCATATTTCAAATTGTTTTAATTCCTTTTTGTGTTCAAGCTTCCTCATCTGCCATTGAATTCCAGCCATTTGCAAAGATTCTGATGGTGAATTTAAATGCCAAGCTATAGCTCTAATCATCTCATTTTCTCACAGACAAACACAAACCCAAATTCAGCTTGTCTGCCAACTCGAAAAATTTTGCCTTGCTCACCTTTTGTAAAATCTCCAACTTCACTTCTTCCACATCCAGAGAACTCTTAGAAACCGAAAGAACCAGTACTACACAAAGCACTGTTCAAAAAAACCGAATTCTACACTCGGAACAAAAGACAACTAACAACTACCAAACGCCGTGTTTGAGCCCAACAATCTCCCTTTGCGCATTCTCCCGGTCCCTGTGTGGGTTTCATCTGGGTGCCCAGTTTTCCTCCCACAGCCCAAAGATGTGCAGTTTAGGTACATTGGCCATGTTAAATTGTCCAGACTGTTCAGGGATGTGGAGGTTAGGTGCATTAGTCAGGGGTAAGTATGGAATAATAGGGTAGGGGAACGGGTCTTGGTGGATTGGTGTGGACTTGTTGGGCCAAATGGCCTGTTTCCACACTGTAGGGTTTCTGAAGCTGAACCCAATTTGGAAATATCGGTTTCGAAACGGACAAGAGTCCCCTCTTTGCAATGGACCAGACCAGACTGCATTAAAATGCTTTAAGATGTAGTCTGGACGCCAACTTTGTCTTATAGTAAAGATGGATGTGAAATGGGTGTTTCAGATGTGAGGCAGTTGTTCAAACCACTCAACTTAAAGCAAAACACAGTTTATATAAACACTCTAATAAAAAATACATGCAAAAAAGAAGAGGAATGTAGACTAACTTAACTACTGGAAATCTTAACAGAATAATAGACATAGTACCTTCCACTAATGAACTGTTGCAATGTACGATCATCCCATAATCTCATCCCTTGGCAAAAAGACACACCCAAGGCCAGTTAGTCAGGCATGTAGTTCTCCAATCCAGGGGGAAACAGCATCAGGACAGATCTCAGAGAGATTAGCAGCTCGGGATCATTTCCTGAAGCATGAAAACTTGCTCCCACCCCAGGCACCTGCTGATTGTTACAGCTCTGTAAAACTGGAAATTCTGGTCTGTGCCTTCTGGCCATTGTTATCACTACTTATAAAAAAAAGAACCTAAACCCCTCCTATGTAATTTACTTCAGCTGTTTGCAGTAGGTCGTTCGGCCATTAAAATCTCTCTTTAAAGAAAAGGAGCAAATAACCGTTTTTAAAGTGACAACATTGTCAGAGATGTTAGGTACCTGGTCCTTTACAATAATAGTCAAGGGGCTTCCTCGTGTTACTGACCACACGATCAGCTCAAAGGCACAAACACAGAAGTCAGACGTTCAGTGGACAGGCACAGATGAAGTTTAAAAGATGTGAGTCAAACCTGCTGAAACCCCTATCCAACATGGAGCAGCACATGACACACACCGGGAAGTGAACAGCAGCCCGACACACACTCCTCTGAACATGGAACACCACATGGGACACACCGGGAAGTGGACAGCAGCCTGACACACAATTTCACTGTTTCTGAGCTTCACTTTGCCAGCACGTGATACATTAGCTCGCCAAAAACCAAGACCAGGGAAATATACAGAGGGACAGAGAGATTCACATTAAAAACAGAAACAGACAGTTAATTAACTAAGATCGTGTTGTGGAAATATGTAGAAAAAGACTAGGTAGTGGGATTAACTGTAGGATTGAACCCTTAGAGAGCAAGATTACAAGAATGAGAACATTAAATAAAGTGATTTTCTGATCAGCTGAAATAGTTTGTTTCATCAAATTCTGAATCGGCTTCACAGAACACTGCAAGCAGCATAAGCTGGGACAAGATGACAGACCAACATGGAGAGCTGTGCAGGCCAAGCTGGTGCATTGCTCAGTAAATTGGACTATCTACCCAGCAAGTGGAGTATTGCTAACCTACGATACACACATCAAATACACACAGCAGGGAAGGTTTCTACCTCCATTGGACAGGGGGGGGGGGGGGGGGGGGGGGGGCGTGCATTTGGGGTGGTTGAATGTGAAAATCATTTCTTGAGAGAAAATGGACTTGAAGGAAAACAGGTCAAATATGAACACTGGTAGAGATTTGGATAATCGACACAGAGAGACTGAAGAAAATTTCATGGACAGATGAGATGAAGTGCTTAAGAATATTAAAATACAGGCATTGCTAGACACAACAGCGATGTATATCAGCGTGCACAGGAATGTCAGACGGATGGTATTTTGATATGATTTCGAATCAGCTTTGTTTCTGCAGGTTTCAACCCGAGAGTGTCAGCAGCAGATTGTTGTCATCATTAAGTCTGTATTTCACAGCTCAAGGTTCAAACAATAGATGGGTTAAGACAGTGAAGTATATTATGAAGCAGTGAATATTTAAAATTAATAATGGTCAGGGCAAAGGGATCATCAAAGTTGTGATTCGTCTGTTTCAAACAACACTTGCATGTTTCACCTCCCACCTCCCTCCCCATCCCTTCACAGTCGTTGTGTCAAATTCCTGGTATTCCCTCCTTATTGGCATTATGGGTCAACCCACAGCAGGTAGACTGCAGCAATTCAAGAAGGCAGCTCACTCTCACCTTCTCAAGGGCAAATAGAGATGTGCTATCAATGCTGGCAGCCAGCAACACCCAAGTACCACAAATGAATGAAAATAAAATATCTTGGCCAGGGATAGAATGGAATCCCAGGAAGAAAGTCGAGTTTGTAAACATAATAGACGACAATGACCTCCAAGGTCCCAATATTTAAATAAAAAGGGCAGTGAGACAATCTGCAACTGAGTAGGTCAACTTAGAGACCCATGAATAATACTGTCAGATGCAAGGAGGGAGACAGGAATTGAAATAGATTCAAAGTATCACCAGGAACACTATTGGTCAAGAAGTGTAGACTATATGAAAGAACAGAAATGCAGTCATAACTGGTCTACACAAAAAATATCTGGACAGTGACACCAGGGACACCAACGATAGACAGGAGAGGATAATAAATACATTGAATAATGCGAAGAACATAATAGATCCGCCATAATAAGGAGAACCGATCATAATATGTAGAAAGATACCAAATAGAATCGGATAGACCCCTGTCCATTGTTGGAACATTCCAGTCTAAAGTTCTCAGATTCTGATGTCTCTTCCCCGTCTCTCTGGAGCCACTGATCCCTGTTATTGCTGTCTGTGATTCCCCCCGCTCATACTGTGGAATAATATGTTGACAGAGCCCATTTATCAGTAAAAAATGGAAACCCTCCACTGGAATAATTACAATACATGGAGATTGACATCAATCACAGTCACTGAACAAACAGGTTCAGTTAACCCCTTCCTTACATCACATTTCATATCATAATAAAAGGGAATATTTATTCAGTCTGGATGGAATGGCTGAGGGTTATTGACGGACCGACTATAAAACTTTCAATCTTTCTTTTTACTATTTCCTTGTATCTGGGAGAATTTCCAGAGCTGTGCAAGGCTTTATAAGTTCCAGTCTGTTTACAAAAGGAGACATGGATAAATTAACAGACCAGCTGCAGAAAATATCTGCTGGGGAAATTTCAGGATATACTAACTCAAGGGAGAAAGTGAGGATGGCAGATGCTGGAGGTCAGAGTCGAGAATGTGGCGCTGGAAAAGCACAGCCCTTCAGGCAGCATCCGAAGAGCGGAATAATCCACATTTCATGTGTCAGCCCTTCATCAGGAACGAGGCTTGTAGCCCGAAGGTGCTGGGAGATAAATGGGAAGGGGATGGGAATGGGGGAAGCAAGCTGAGAATATTAAATGTAGATGAAGTTGGTGGTGGAGGTGATATGTCGGGGGGGAGGGTGGACCAGAAAGGTGGGAGGCAAGATGGTCAGGTAGGACAGGTCATGAAGGCTATGCTGAGTTGGAAGGTGAACGTGTGAGAAAGGAAAATGAGGAAACTAGTGAAATCTACATTGATCCCGTGTGGTTGCAGGGTCCCAAGATGGAAGATGAGGCTTTCTCCCTCCAGGCATCAGGTGGTTAGTGGATGGTGGTGGAGGAGGCCCAGGACCTTGGCGGAGTGGGACGGTGTGCTGAAATGTTCGGCCATCTGGCAGTGGGGTTGGTTGGTGCGGGTGTCCTGGAGGTGATCTCTGACGTGTGCCGCAAGTTAGC
>NW_025215131.1:27405-30411 GCF_004010195.1 Chiloscyllium plagiosum | reverse complement strand
AGGGAAATATATCTCTGGTGGTGGGATCTGTTTCTAGGTGGCGCAAATGGGGGAGGAAAACACATTGTATCTGGAGGTGTGGTGGGATGGAAGGTGAGGAACAGGGATGTTATTTTTCTATTGCATTAGGAGGGGTGGGATTCGAAGGCAGAGCTGTGAGAAGTGGATGATATGCGCTGCAGGGCATCGGCGACCATGTGGGAGGGGAAATTGCGATTTTTTGAAGAAGAGGGCCATCTGAGATATACACTGGGTTCAGATTGTGGTGCTGGAAACGCAGGTTAGATCAGACAGTATTCGAGGAGCAGGAAAATCGATGTATTGAGCAAAAGCCCTTCAGCAGGAATCGGACTTTTGCCCAAAACATTGACTTTCCTGCTCATCGGATGCTGCCTGACATGCTGTGCTTTTGCAGCCCACACTCTCGACTCTAATCTCCAGCATCTGCAGTACTCACTTTCGCCTACTCACTAGGTTCAGCCACTTCTGTAATACTGCCTTGAATTCTATTCTCCCTGCTATAGAAAATATGTTGTCAAACATGAAAGGTTGCAGTAAAGATTTACAAGTATGTTGCTGATGTTGAGGTAGCGGGTGAGGATGAGCTACACGGAGAGTGTGAATGGTCTGGGGCTATGTTCCCGTGAGCGTTGAGTCTGAGGCATGACCTTACTGAGGTATATAGCGGTGAATCCCGATGCTCCTGGGTGAGCAACGTCAAAGACCTGGGAAATAGACAGGACAGTTATTCACATTATAACTGCACAATTACTCATGGAACAAGTTGCCAAAATATGCAAGTAGACTGAAGAATGGGACTAGCCAGAGGATTCAGAATTTGGAGGGTCTAATCACAAGAATGAGAACAAAAATAAAGTCATTGACATATCGACTGGAATGATTAGTTATATCACATTCTCAATCAACCTCAAAGAACCAGCACTGACATCATAAATCCGGAGATATCTGTTCAGTATGAAGCATCGTGCAGAACAGGCTCGTGTACTGCTGAACACAACCTGCAATTGCTTCAGCGTAGAATACTGGGCGGAGCATAACAGTTCATTGATCTATAAATCAAGATCAGAAATGTTTTCAGCATGGAGCACTGTACAGACCGGGCTGATGTACTGTACAATGAAAGCCACAATCTAAGGAGCAGGAAAATGGACGTTCGGGCATAAGGGATGCCTGAAACGTCGATTCTTCTGCTTCTTGGATGCTGCCTGACCTGCTGCGTTTTTCCAGCAACACGTTTTTCAGCTATGATCTCCAGCATCTGCAGTCCTCACTTTCTCCAAGCCACAATCTACCCAGAGTGGAAAGGTATGCAGACCACAGCTGTGCATTGATCTATAAACCCAGGTAAGACATGTGACCAGGAACTTTTCAACAGTATCCTGCAACATACGCCAGTATTTCCAGGAATGAAGGGTGAACGGGATATTGCTGTGAGGTCAGATGATGGAGAGTATTAGATGAGCAATTATTCTGCAGCTTTGTAACTTGGAGAAGAGTCAGCACAGACTTCGATTAATTCGGCTGAATCTAACAATAACTTGTCTCAGTGACATTTTCATTGAGTGTGACAGAGGGATTGTCTGCACGAGGTCGTGTTAGTTTCCTGGTACTATCTTATTGAGCACACCTCATTAACTACCCACCGCACCCCATGGTGTCCCTCTCATTCAATGCCAGCCCGATTCTCCCACCTATCATGGCTGGAGGTACTCACCATCGCCCGGATATCCCTGGATAATACATGATCCCTGGCATTGGTGCCATCTTTAAAGGGCCACTGGGCATACGGTTCTGGTTTCTCCGTTCAGAGCTGTCCTGCACAGTTTACCCCGACCATGGCAGATAAGGGGCAAATATACGATGGGGCAAGGCGGTCCTGGTTGATGGG
Organism: Chiloscyllium plagiosum; assembly: GCF_004010195.1. Classification (NCBI taxonomy): domain Eukaryota; kingdom Metazoa; phylum Chordata; class Chondrichthyes; order Orectolobiformes; family Hemiscylliidae; genus Chiloscyllium; species Chiloscyllium plagiosum. The sequence goes on along the minus strand of NW_025215131.1, from coordinate 28,502 downwards.
CTAGTACAGAAGAGGACCATTGTCTTCCCAGAGAGTGCCACACCACTAGACACACTGAACATGATCTGAGCTCACTATCCACCTCAGGGCAGTATCTGCGGTCTGAAGAAATGTCCAACAATACAGGAGAAGCATCAATAACCTTCCCCGTTCTGCCAGGATAAGGGTCACCGTATTCTCTCTGTTCCCTCACAGTCACTGTGTATCTGTTATAGCACCGACCCCCGAACAAGGCTCATGGTCCAACACTCTCACTGCATCGCCTTCTCTGTCTGTCTGTCTCTCTCTCCCCCTCCACTATACCCCCTACACGAACAATATTGCATGGACACATCACTGTGGACAGACTCCCTCCAGACACCTCACCATGTCCACCATCACCAACTACACCAGCACTTAGAGCAAGGCCACCCACTCCCACCCTCTTTCCCGCCCTCCCTTCCTCCCATTTCAGGAGAAACAACCTGGAATAGGACAGAAATGGCCAAGCTGGTTGGTGGAGTGCCCGATATCCGTTCCCTCCCCCCGCCATGTGGGGAGAACCCTGGTACGAGCCAGAGAGGATAGGGAACCTCGTGTAGAGATTCTGAACCATCCACGTCCCACCGACCGAGTAAGGAGCAATGTTCAGTGGAGGGCAATTCGTACTTTAAACCCACTTGCAGCTCCGTTTCCCTCCGGCACAACTTAGAAGCCGTGGCCCTGATGCCATCTCTCTTTTGTGTCGAGCTGGTACAAATGGAATCCCCACGAAATCAATGGGAAGGAGGGTGTTCACACTGCACATCGTCACCACCATCTCCCAGGAAGGGAGCACGGAGACTCCCTCCCACACCTGTAATAGTCACTACTCTCCTCATTTTTTTTAGATTAGATTACTTTACAGTGTGGAAACAGGCCCTTCGGCCCAACAAGTCCACACCGACCCGCCGAAGCGCAACCCACCCATACCCCTACATTTACCCCTATACCTAACACTACGGGCAATTTAGCATGGCCAATTCACCTGACCTGCACATCTTTGGACTGTGGGAGGAAACCGGAGCCCCCGGAGGAAACCCACGCAGACACGGGGAGAACGTGCAAACTCCACACAG
>NW_025215131.1:19383-21362 GCF_004010195.1 Chiloscyllium plagiosum | reverse complement strand
CACTCCACAGCACTCATGCTACATATTGCTCTCACTCTCCTCACCTCTCATTTTGCTTTCACTCTCCAATCCTCACCCTCTTCATCCCTCTTTCCCCTTGACCCCTTCCTCAGCATCATCACCCCCTGAAACTCCCTCAGAGCCCCTACCTTACCCTTCCCATCCTTCTGTCCCTTTCTTCTCTCAGAGATGCTGCTCTCCTATTGTATGTTTACATTTCCTTTTTTTAACTTTGTTCCTAATCTTGCTCTTACTTGCTGTTCCTAATTTTGCTATTACTGAGACTCGGTTGAGGGAAGGGCATGATTGGCAACTAAATACCCCAGGATATTGATGCTTCAGGCAGGATAGAGAGGGAGGTAAAAGGGGGGGAGGAGTTGCATTACTGGTCAGAGAGGATATCTCAGCTGTGCTGAAGAAGGGCACTATGGAGGACTTGGGCAATGAGACAATATGGGAAAACTCAGAAATAGGAAGGGTGCAGTAACAATTTTGGAGCTGTACTACAGGCCTCCCAACAGCGAGTGTGAGAAAGGGGTACAAATATGTAGAGAGATCATAGAAAGATGTAGGAGCAACAGGGTGGTCGTGATAGGAGATTTTAATTTTCCCAACTGGGATTCACTTTGTGTTAGATGTCTAGATGAAATAGAATTTGTGAGGAGCATCCAGTAGGGTTTTCTAGAGCAGTATGTAAATACTCCAACTCGGGAAGGGGCCATACTGGCCCTGGTGTTGGGAAATGAGCCCGGTCAGGTGGGTGAAATTTCAATAGGGGATTACTTTGGGAATACTGATCACAATTCTGTAAGTTTTAGAATACTCGTGGACAAAGAGGAGAGTGGTCAGAAAGGAAGAGTGCTAATTTGGAGGAAGACCAACGATAGTAACATTCGGCAAAAGCTGAGGAATGTAAATTGGGAGCAGCTGTTTGAACGTAAATCCACATTTGATATGTGGAAGGTTTTTAAAGAGAAGTTGATTTGAGTGCAGGAGAGATATGTCCCTGTGAAAATGAGGGTTAGAAATGGAAAGATTAGGATACCATGGATGACAGGTGAAATTGTGAAACTAGCTAAAAGGAAAAAGGAAGCATACGTATGGTCTAGGCAACTGAAAACAGACAAAGCTTTGAAAGAATATCAGGAAAGTAGGGCCAATCTGAAACGAGAAATTAAGAGGGCTAAAAGGAGTCATGAAATATCTTTACCAAACCGGGTGAAAGAAAACCCCAAAGCCTTTTATTCCTATATAAGGAGCAAGAAGGTAACTAGAGAAAGGATTGGCAACTAAATACCCCTCAAGGACAGAAGAGGAAAGTTATGCGTGGAGTCAGAGAAAATGGGTGAGATTCTTACTGAGTACTTTGCATTATTATTCACCGAGGAGAGGGACATGACGGATGTTGAGTTTAGGAATAGATGTTTGATTACTCTAGGTCAAGTCGGCAGAAGGAGGGAGGAAGTGTTGCGTATTCTAAAAATTATTACGGTGGACAAGTCCCCAGGTCCGGATGGGATCTACCCCAGGTTACTGAGGGAAACGAGAGAGGAAATAGCTGACTCTTTAACAGATATCTTTGCAGCATCCTTGAACATAAGTGAGGTCCTGGAGGACTGGAGAATTGTCCCTTGTTTAAGAAGGGTAGCAGGGATAATCCAGGTAATTATAGACCGGTGAGCCTGAGTTCAGGGGTAGGGAAGCTGTTGGGGAAGAAACTGAGGGATGGTATCTATTCCCATTTGGAAGAAAATGGGTTTATCAGTGATAGGCAACATGGTTTTCTGCCAGGAAGGTCATGTCTTACCAACTTAATGGAATACTTTGAGGAAGTGACAAAGTTGATTGTTGAGGGAAAGTCTCTGTAGATGACATATACATGGACTTCAGTCAGCTCTTTGATAAGCTTGAAAATGTGTTGCTGGAAAAGCGCAGCAGGTCAGGCAGCATCCAGGGAACAGGAGAATCGACGTTTCGGG
>NW_025215131.1:2695-17535 GCF_004010195.1 Chiloscyllium plagiosum | reverse complement strand
AAATGTGTTGCTGGAAAAGCGCAGCAGGTCAGGCAGCATCCAGGGAACAGGAGAATCGACGTTTCGGGCATAAGCCCTTCTTCAGGAATGAGGAAGGTTTGTCCAGCAGGCTAAGATAAAAGGTAGGGAGGAGGGACTTGGGGGCGGGGCGTCGGAAATGTGATAGGTGGAAAGAGGTCAAGGTGAGGGTGATAGGTCAGACTGGGGTGGGGGCGGAGAGGTCGGGAAGAAGATTGCAGGTTAGGAAGGCGGTGCTGAGTTCGATGGATTTGACTGAGACAAGGTATTTCCCCTCCCCCCACCTTGTCTCAGTCAAATCCATCGAATTCAGCACCGCCTTCCTAACCTGCAATCTTCTTCCCGACCTCTCCGCCCCCACCCCAGTCTGACCTATCACCCTCACCTTGACCTCTTTCCACCTATCACATTTCTGACGCCCCTCCCCCAAGTCCCTCCTCCCTACCTTTTATCTTAGCCTGCTGGACACAGTTTCCTCATTCCTGAAGAAGGGCTTATGCCCGAAACGTTGATTCTCCTGTTCCCTGGATGCTGCCTGACCTGCTGCGCTTTTCCAGCAACACATTTTCAGCTCTGATCTCCAGCATCTGCAGACCTCACTTTCTCCTCTTTGATAAGGTTGCCCATGGTAGACTGATGGAGAAACTGAAGTCACATGGGGTCCAGGGTGTACTAGTTAGATGCATAGAGAAGTGGCTGGGCAGCAGGGGACAGAGTAGTAGTGGAAGGAAGTTTCTCAAAATGGAGAATTGTGATCAGTGTTGTTCCACAGGGATCCGTGTTGGGACCACTATTGTTTGTGATATACATAAATGATCTGGAGGAAGGTATAGGTGGTCTGATTAGTATGTTTGCAGATGACACTTAGATTGTTGGAGTAGCAGATAGTGAAGGAGACTGCCAGAAAATACGGCAGAATAGAGATAAATTGGAGTGTTGGGCAGAGAAATGGCAGATCGAGTTCAATCTGGGCAAATGAGGTGATACGTTTTGAAAGATCTAGAGCAAACTATACAGTAAATGGAAAAACCCTGGGGAAAATTGATGTACAGAGAGATATGGGTATTCAGGTCCATTGTACCCTGAATATGGCAACGCAGGTCGATAGAAAGGTCAAGAAGGCATACGGCACACTTTCCTTCATTGCACGGGTTATGCTACAGCTGTACAAAACTCTGGTGCAGCCGCACTTGGAGAATTGTGTACAGTTCTTGGAGTATTGTGTCACCACATTATAAGAAGGATGTGGAAGCTTTGGAAAGGGTGCAGAGGAGATTTATTAGGATGTTGCCTGGTATGGAGGAAAGGTCTTATGAAGAAAGGCTGAGGGACTTGAGAATGTTTTCGTTAGAGAGAAGGTTGAGAGGTGACTTAATAGAGACATATAAAATAATCAGAGGGTTAGATAGGGTGCACAGGGAGAACCTTTTTCCAAGTATGGTGACGGCAAGCACGAGGGGGCATAGCTTTAAATTGAGGGGTGATAGACATAGGACAGATGTCAGAGGTAGTTTCTTTACTCAGAGAGTAGCAAGAGAATGCTTTGCCTGCAATGGTAGTAGATTCGCCAACTTTAAGTACATTTAAGTCATCATTGGACAAGCATATGGGCGAACATGGAATAGTGTAGACAATAGACAATAGGTGCAGGAGTAGGCCATTCTGCCCTTCGAGCCTGCACCGCCATTCAATATGATCATGGCTGATCATTCCTAATCAGTATCCTGTTCCTGCCTTATCTCCATAACCCTTGATTCCACTATCTTTGAGAGCTCTATCCAACTCTTTCTTAAATGAATCCAGAGACTGGGCCTCCACTGCCCTCTGGGGCAGAGCATTCCACACAGCCACCACTCTCTGGGTGAAGAAGTTTCTCCTCATCTCTGTCCTAAATGGTCTACCCCGTATTTTTAAGCTGTGTCCTCTGGTTCGGCACTCACCCATCAGCAGAAACATGTTTCCTGCCGCCAGAGTGTCCAATACTTAGGTTAGATGTGCTTCAGATTGGTATGACAGGTCGGCGCAACATCGAGGGCCGAAGGGCCTGTACTGCACTGTAATGTTCTATGTTCTATCTCTGACATTCATCCTTTCATATCAGCCAGATGTTCCTGATTGGACCAGATTAATAGCCCCAGTCAGTGAACTCATATTCTATGATTTCCAGCTGGCTGATCTCATTACATTCACTACAGAAAGGGCAGTACCATGTTTGTATCAACGCAGAGATGGCACAAAGTTAGCAAAAGGGTTAGAAATGGTCATGGTTTAGGGCAGAGTGGCTGGGTTGGAATGAGAGTCTGTGAGGTCAGGCTTGTAGCAGGCAAGGCAAGGGTAGGCGTAGAGAATGAAGAGGACCACAGAGATGTTAGTGTTTGGGGTGTGAGCTGGCAAAGATGGTGTATAGAGAAGTGGTGTTGTGGTTGAGGGTACTTGAGAAGTGTATGCTGGAGACGCTAACATCAAACACAAGAACAAAAAGTCAATGTACAAAACACCAAGGCAGGTCCTTTAGCCAACTGTTGTGGTACTCCCTTGTAGCAGTTCAAATGACTTCCAAGGTCAGCCATGCGAATTCCCCCTCCTCCCCACTTCCACCCCACACTCTCTCAGAATGATGATACTTGGAGTATTTCTTTTCCAAGGCAGAAAACTAGGGTATTTCAGGCTTTATGAAAAACAAGGCCTGGGTGAGATTTTGCAATTCTTAATTACCAAATATTAAGAAATGATAAAGAAAGCAAATATGGCTGTGTTGGATAAGGAAGGGTGATGTTACAGTTCTGAACAGCTATGTGCTGCTCCTGGAACTGGAACATGGTCTGAATTTTACCATGTATCTCTCAATTGTGATGAAAAGCATGACCCAAAGCCATTTTTATCTATAGAGATTCCGCCTCACAAATTTGTACCGAAGGTGGCCTCCAATTACCATAATTCTATAAGTTTTAATTTACTTATGGATAAGTTTAAGAGTAGTGAATTGCAGATAGTGAAAGGGACTGTCAGAGAATGCAGCTGAATATAGATGAATTGGAGAATTGGATGGAGAAATAGCAGATGGAATTCAAACTGGGCAAATGTGAGGTGATACATTTTGGAAGATCCAATTCAGAGCGAACTATACAGTAAATGGAAAAGCCCCGGGGAAAACTGATGTACAGAGAGATCTGGGTGTTTAGGTCCATTGTACGGTGAAGGTGGCAATGCAGGCCGATACAGTGGTCAAGAACGTATACGGCATGCTTTCTTTATCGGGCGGGGTATTGAGTACAAGAGTTGGCAGGTCATCTTACAGTTTTATAGGACTTTGGTTCAGCCACATTTGGAATACTGCGTATAGATCTGTTTGCCACATTACCAAAAGGATGTGGACGCTTTGGAGAGGGAGCAGAGGAGGTTCACCAGGATGTTGCCTGGTATGGAGGGCGCCAGCTATTAAGAGAGGTTGAGTAGATTAGGATTATTTTCATTTGAAAAACAGAGCTTGAGGGGGACCTGATTGAGGCCTACAAAATCATGAAGGGTGCAGACAGGGTGGATAGCTGGAAGGTTTTTCCCCAAAGTGGGTGACTCAATTACTATGGGTCACGTGAGAAGGGAAAGGTTTAAGGGAGATATACGTGGAAAGTTCTTTACACAGAGAGTGGTGGGTGCCTGGAACGCGTTGCCAGTGGAGATGGTAGAGGCAGGCACAGTAGTGTCATTTAAGATGTATCTAGACAAGGGAGCAGAGGGATACAGATCATTAGAAAATAGGCGACAGGTTTAGATAGAGGATCTGGATGGGTGCAGGCTTGGAGGGCCGATGGGCCTGTTCCTGTGCTGTAATTTTCTTTGTTCTTTGTAATCAACCTGTTCAGAGATGTTATTACACACCTCTTGATCAGGTGGGACTTGAACCCAGGCCCCTGCAGTCCTCACTTTCACCTAATTGGGAATGAAGATCTAGACAGAGTCAACACATAGGGATTTGTAACTGATGAATTAAAAATGCTTGAAAAACGTGGACACATTAGAAAACCAATTCAAAGAACATTGCAGGTGGCATGGTGGCACAGTGGTTAGAACTGCTGCCTCACAGTGCCAGAGAGGGTTCAATTCCTGCCTCAGGCAACTGCCTGTGTGGAGTTTGCACATTCTCCCTGTGTCTGCGTGGGTTTCCTCCGGTTGCCTCCCACAGTCCAAAAATGTGCAGGTTAGGTGAATTGGCCATGCTAAATTGCCTGTAGTGTTAGGTGAAGTGTCGGGGTAGGTTGCTTTTTGGAGGGTCGGTGTGGACTTGTTGGGCCGAAGGGCCTGTTTCCACACTGTAAGTAATCTAGTCTAACCTCTCTGGTCAAGGGATAGGGGCACTACCACTGTATCACTTCCTTTAAAAATTAAGGATTCCGTGTGTTGTGTGTATGCAATGTTGCAATGCTACAGTCTGAACGGTGAATATTAAGCCATTAGCATGACATAGTGAACAGAGATGGTGTTCCAAACAGATTCAGGTGTGCCTGATGCAGAAAACCAAGCCATTAATGGTTGCTTAGCAATTGGGAATGAGGGGCTCCTTCCTGATGAAGGGCTCCTGCCCACAACGTCGATTTTCCTGGTCCTCGAATGCTGCCTGACCTGCTGTGCATTTCCAGCACCACTCTAATCTTGACTCTAATCTCCAGCATCTGCAGTCCTCACTTTCGCCTAATTGGGAATGAAGGCCTACACAAAGTCAACACATAGGGATTTGTAACTGAAGAATTAAAAATGTTCGAAGAGCATGGGACACATTAGAAAACCAATTCAAGGTCAATTTAAACTTCCATATTCATTGAGCAGAATTCAAATAAACAAAAGTCTACAGAAACAATAGACCACTTTGAGAGCAGGTACAAAGAGAAGGGCTCCTTCTGTGATTTTCAAATGGGATGCTAGCAAATGGAATTGTTGATTTTGGTGATCGCATCCACTCCATGGAAGTCTTCCAGAAAAACATTGCTGGACAAACTGAAGACTTCTAGTGTCAGAAAGCTACAGGAGGTTGAATGCAAGTATGAAGCATTCCTGACAGGTTGATGAAGCCTTCGGTACAAATGCAATGGTTGAAGCAATCACTAGAACCTCCGATATTATTGACTAAATGGCAAGTACCAATATACTAACACGATGAATTTTAAAAGTAAATGCATCCACAGACATGGGAAGCCTTGATGAACCTATGAATGTAAAACTATCAATGGTTCTCCAAAATCACGCACAGGATTAGTGCTAGAGCTCAAATATTGTCACTCTCCCTGGATGTCATTGTTGTTCTACATCATAAACACTGTTGGATCAGCCACTGCAAACAGACCAGTACGCTGTAACCTCACATAAGACACAAAGCATGGACTCAGTGAAGCATCAGTGACACCAAAGAAACTGCAGCAGACTTTTCAAGAAAGACTTGCATAAATGATTATAAAAGAAAATTACAATACTTCATTTTATTCTGAATGAGTGGAGCTATAATTGCAGCTCCCTGCTGTGGAAGGAAAACGGAAGTCAAGAGGAAAAGGCTGAACAACTAACTCAAATCCAATATCTCAGAAATGTTGGAATCTTTAGCAGATACCTCCACTCAGATCACTAAGGTGAATGAAGAGCTGGAACAGAAAGAAAGAAGCAGGATGAACTACAAGCTCTGTATCAATAGGCAAAAATGAAAAGGGTGCAAACTTACAGGAAGGTCTGAAGTAACACACAGGTATTTGTAATTAAACTTTCTTTTGTAAAGGAAGAGCATGCTGCATGTGCACCTTACCTTTGAGGACTCCATATGCAGGGTGTATACAATAGCGTGGGTCAAACTGGCACTCAGTCTGCTATGCTATTGCAAACTGTACACTCAGAAATCAGTGTGTTTGCTGTCATGTCAACTTCACAACTTATAATGTGTTTTATTATTTTCCCCACTTTGCACCGATCCCTCATGAGTTTGAAATATTGAATTTTCTCTTAGACTTTTCTTCTTTATGAAAAACAGTCTCAACCTCTCCACTGCAGCCTTATAATTGTGATGTCTCATCTTTGGGATATTCTTAAAAGCTTTTTCCATACTCTCTTCAATGCATTTACATCCTTCCTATAGTGTAGCACTGGTTGGGGAGTCCAGAACTAGAGAGCATAGGTTTAGAGTGTGAGGGGAATAATATAAAAGAGACCTAAGGGGCAACTTTTTAACACAGAGGTTGGTACGTGTATGGAATGAGCTGCCAGAGGAAGTGGTGGAGGCTGGTACAATTGAAACATTTAAGAGGCATTTGGATGGGTATATGAATAGGGAGGGTTTGGAGGCATATCGGCCGGGTGCTGGCAGGTGGGACTAGATTGGGTTGGGATATCTGGTCGGCATGGACGGGTTGGACTGAAGGGTCTTTTTCCATGCTGTACATCTCTATGACTCTATTACTCTATGACAATACTTAATCTGAGGTCTAAACAGTATCTTGTATGGGTACATCATAACATCTCTGCTCTTGGATGTTCTGCCTGTGTTTAAACTTAAAATGATTTATTAACAGCTTTCAGTTGTCCTGACACCTTGAATGACTGATGTACCAGTACACCTTGGTCTCTGCTCCTACAACAGCCTTGAGAACAGGACCCCTTATTTCATACGGTTTCTCCATGTTCTTTGTGCCAAAGTGTATCACTTCACACATCTTGACATTGAGCTTCATCTAAAACCTGTTCACCCCCTCCATTTTGAAGTTTATACTGCCCTCCTCACAGTTTACAATTCTCCCAAGTTTTGCATCATCCACAAACTTTAAAATTGACCCCTGCACAACAAGATCATAGAATCCCTACAGCGTGGAAACAGGCATTAGACCAATCAGGTCCAAAGAGTAACCCACCCAGACCCAATTCCCTACCCTATTACCCTACATTTACCCCTGAGTAATGCACCTAATCTGAACACGATGGACAATTTAGTATGGCCTAACCTGCACATTTTTGGAATGTGGGAGGAAACCAGAGCACCCAGAAGAAACCCATGCAGACACTGGGAGAATGTGTAAACTCCACACAGACAGTCACCCGAGGCTGGAATCAAACCAATGCTAACCACTCAGCCACCATGCTGCCCATAGATCTAGATCATATATAAATGTTTCAGGAAAAGTAAGGGTCCCAAACTGACCCCTATAGACCTTCGTTACAAATCTCCTTCCAGCCTGAAAAATAAAATAAATCAAACTCAAAGGGCTGAATGGCCTACTCGAGTTCCAGTGTTCCTTGATATGGTTAAATAAAGTCCACTATTGTCACTAATCTATGATGTTTACATTTCTCTGTTATTTCCTTGAGATTTGTCCCTGTATCTCTTTTCTACCAGCTGATGGTCCAAAATTATGCCCAGCAATGCAACGCACCTTTCTTATTCCTCCAGCTAAACCAGTTCTGTCCTTAAACATTCTGAAACATCCTCTTTCTCCCGAATTGTAGTGCTCTCCTTAATCAAAACTTTCTCTGCTCCTCCTCTTTATTACTTCCCTAATTTTAATAAAGACCTTGTAGACAGGAATATTTAACATCCAGCCCAACCCATTCTTGACTGTGGTCTCTGGAATTGCCACATCATAAACCCAGAAGATGATCTGCACCTATGTCTCCCCAGTCTTATTAACTATGCTCTATGCATTCACAGACATGCAGTGTAATCATGATTTAACGATCAGTACTTTCTCTTTCACTCCAACACCACTTACGAATTCGCAATTTACGCTTTCATGCTGACTGCCTCTCCCAGCATTTTCAACAACCTCTATCATTTTCTAATATTCTCTCTTGATTCCGACACTCCTGCTGAGTTTGTTTATAGGCCTCCCAAAGGCACTAGCAAAACCCACCAAACGAAACTCAGTCCCAACTCATTTCAGTTGCATCCCACCTGGCTTGTACAGGTGCCACCTTCCCCAGAGACAGTCTCAGAGTCCCAGGAATCTAACCAATTTTTCAAACCAACCTGCTCAGAGATCCTGTTACACTCCTCTGGAATGATCTTATTACACGTCTCAAGATGGGACTTGAATCCGAGCCTCCCAGTCCAGGAGTAGGGCCACAACCATTCCACCACAAGAAGGCCTCCTGTGCCATCTTTTCATCCGCATATTGATCTGCCCTTTCCTCCTATTTCTGCACTCACTCACAAGTGGCACTGTGAGTAATTTAGAGATTAGTACATTTGAGAGCCTGTTTGTGAATCTTCTACCTAGCTCCCTACATTGCATCATAGAATCCCTACACTTGGAAGCAGGCCATTCAGCCCATTGAGTCTGAAGAGCATCCCAGCCAGTCCCACCACCCTGACCCTATCTCTGTAACTCTGCATTCCCCATATCTAATCCACCTAGTCTGCACATCCCTGGATGCTGTGGGACAATTTAGCATGGCCAATCCACCAAAACTGCACATCTTTGGACTGTGGGAGGAAACCAGAGCAAACCCATGCAGACACAAGGAGCATACGCAAACTCCACGTAGACAATCACCCAAGGGTGAAATCAAATCCCGTTCCCTGGCTCTGTGAGACAGCAGTGCTAACCATTGAGCCACCATACTGCTCTCACAATTGCAGGACCACATCTACTTTCCTATCTACATTGTTAGTGCCATCGTGGACTACAGCCTCTGGCTATTCACCATCATCTGAAGTATGTCCTGTAGCCATTCTGTGGCATACCTGACCCCAGAACCAGGACGCAAAATCCATTCTGGAATCACACTGTCCATTGAAAAAACACTCCTCCTAACTCCTACTTAATGAGTCTCCTGTTAATAATTCCCTTCCATTCTTCTTTATCCCAACCTGCACAGCTGGGCCACGCATAATGCCATGGATTTGATTCATAGTACATTCCTTCAAGTAGCCGTTGTCATCACTGGTATCTAGAACAGAAATCAGTTAATCAGTGGGACGTCTGCTCTATATGCCTGTTTCTCTTGATCTGCCTGGCACTCACCATTCCCTATCTCCCTGACTATGTTCCAACCAACTTTCTGAGTGTGTTATGCACATAGTTTTTTGCCTCAGTCACTTTAGCCACTGTTGAAGCTCATGCCACAGGCCTAGCCGAGCAGCCCTACTTCACCTTACCTTACTGTTTTAAGTTACTTTACTTAACATCAATTATTTTAACTTACATTAATATTATTCTGGTATTAATAAGTTAATCTGGAGATTCCTTACTCTTACAAATTTCTTCTCCTCTGCCTAGAAATAATTCCTTTATCCGAACTAGTTGAGAAATTTAATTTTTCGGAATTACTGAGTTGAAACACAGTCACAAGCAGCAGCTGCTCAACAATCATTCAACTCACGACTTTTCTGAGTAGTTTCTCTCCTCCCCTTATGCTGAAGGAGCGAAGGGATTTTGGTGTCTGTAAAAACTCATTGTCCGTACAAGCTCTTTGCCCATACAGACTTGAGTCTTATCCCAAAGGACTGGAATATGAACAGCAGGCAGCTTCAGTTGCTTAGACCTCACAATCTGGACTGAATTCAGTCTTCATCACCAAACTTCCCAAAGGCTGTCTTAGTCTTGGGGGAAAAAATGCAATGGAAATCTAAAACTGGAGTCCCCCAAAAGGCTGTGGCTAATATCTCAGTGGAGATGTTCAAGTCAAATATCAATTTATATTGATGAAATGAAGCAATTGCAGGTAAATGGAGTTGAAGTGTGGATCACCCATGAATACTAGGGCTGCATGACCTACCTCAGTTGACATCTTCTTTGTGAATGTGGGTTCCCATGATCTCTCACAACGGCCAATGTCTTGGTTGAATTTGAAGTACAAAAACTCCGGGCTCTACTGTTGACAAATTCCGGATGATCAATGAGAAAGAGAGAGGCAGGGAACGTGGGAATTAGAGGTAAAATTATATCTCTGACCTTTCTGAGGTCACCTTTCTGGTCACTGCAACCTGGGCATTGATCCAAACATTTGAAGCATTATTTGTTGCACTTTAAACATGGAAATTTTCAATGTTTCCATTAGCTTTTCAATGAGAAGACAAAGGATAATTCTATACGCTCCGTAGCACAAGCAGATTTTAGTTAGAGTTGTCAGCCATCCATCATTTTGTCAAACCTTCCATTTTCCAAAGACCTGTAATGTTATTTTTTTTTTGGTGTGAACTGAATCATGAATGTCCCTGGGATCACTCACTCAAGTGAAGTCCTCCACCTCTCCCCTAACTAATGGCCATGGCTTCTACTCCTTCAACCAATTCATTATCCACCTCCTCAGACAAGTCCAAAAGCCTTAAATCTATGAAGCACTCAGATGACAAGCAACATGAGTTCGACTGGGACAACACTACTATTATCGGACAAGCCAAACAGAGAACAGCCAGGGAATTCCTAGAGGCATGGCACTCATCCACAGATTCAATCAATAAGCACATCGACCTGGACCCAATATATCGGCCACTGCAGCGGACAGCTGGAACTGACAACCAGAAGCGGCAGAGACAAACCACTATAAATGCCGAAGGAAACATCACAGAAGCGCTTCACAGGAGGCTCCCAAGTACTGAGGATGTCACCTAGACAGGGGACGAAACGTCTGCAACACAAATTCCCAGCTCGGCGAACAGAACCACAACAACGAGCACCCGAGCTACAAATCTTCTCCCAAATCTATGAAGCAATCCATCAAACATAAATTTATCTCAAGTTTAAGTATGAAGGTTGAAACCAGTATGACTGTGGAAATGCAGATTCCAGGAACATCCAATCTTGACCACTGTGGGATATCTAGAGGTCGTTTTGAACAACTATGCCAATGAGGACATATTTTGAGAGCTAAAGGTGTTGCTTGGTTTCGTCTGGAATAGCCTCAGCATGTCCCCATTTCTGCCATTGAATTGGTCTGTACGTAGGTTCAACCTTGTATCGTGCTCACTGGGAGACCCTGACCAAGTCCTGCTGGAGCTTCCAGAGGCAGCATCCTTATAGCCTCAGCGACTATTTCTGTGGCATACAGTACTCCGCCTGCATGACTTGACTATGACAAGAATCTAAGTGGAACTCTGGTGCCAGGTATCTTGCTGGAATTCCTGCCTGAATAAGACTTTCTCAGTTCCACTGGGGAGCCAGGAATTTTAAGCTCCTCAATATCATTGAACTTTGCAGCATTATTTGGCAGACTGAAGCTAGCTTCTTCCAAAATTGTGGCTGTGAATTTTGGACACTTACTGGGTTATTATAATTTTATTTCAAGACCTTGATTTCAATATTTTGCCCATTACTGATGCAAATGTTTCTGCTGTGAATAAATTTCACAGACTTTAGCCTTTAGAATGTCATTCATGCTTATAAACTATAGTTTGTCAGTCTCCAGTGAAGCTCATATCTCTTGATACACTTGTCAAATAAAATTTCATAGAACATAGAACATAGAAACGTACAGCACAGCACAGGCCCTTTGGCCCATGAGGATTAATCCTAATGTAAAATAAAATAACCTAAACTACGCACCCCTCAATTCATTGCTGTCCATGTACATGTCCAGCAGTCGCTTAAATGTCCCCAATGATTCTGCTTCCCCCACCACCGCTGGCAACGCATTCCATGCATTCACAACTCTCTGCGTAAAGAACCTTCCTCTGACGTCTCCCCTATACCTTTTTCCTAATATCTTAAGACTATGACCTCTCCTGTCAGTCAATCCTGCCCTGGGGAAAAGTTTCTAGCTATTGACTCTATCCATGCCTCTCATTACCTTGTATACCTCGATCAGGTCACCTCGTTTCCTTCTCTCCAGAGAGAATGTCCGAGCTTAGTCAACCTCTCTTCATAAGACAAGCCTAAAAATTCCATTTAATCTCGATTTTCAGAAGTAAATTTTAGATTTTCGCTGCTCTTTGTTTGAGAAGTGCTTCCTCACATCAAGTCTAAATGACTTTGTATCATTCTGGTTATTGGAATTCTGCTCCCCACAGTGGGTGGGGAGTTCCTGCGCTTCAGTATGCATTTGGAGAACCCCACTCCCTCCTGGCTAACATAGACCAGCAACACTAAGCTGAACCAGAAACAGAACTGGTTGGATAAATAAAAGTTAAGAAATGAAGCCTGAACCACAAAACACTAAAATCCAGGCGGTGATCGTATGTTGGTGCAGTTTTGTAGAATGTGTTACAATTTTCTCAATTCATTGTGACTTGTTTGAAATTTATGAATGGCAGGTTAGGTGACAAATAAGTAAAACAGACAAGGTGCAGGTAGCTGCAAAAGGGTAGAATTTGATAAAAAAACAAAACTGAAGCAGATGTAGTTCAGTATGGGAAAATGGGATGTCATCCATTTTGAACATAAGGAGGATAAATTTGAATATGTATTGTTTGAAAGGCATGAAGCTGTGGAGGAAAAGAAAGATTTAGGCATCCACATACTTTAATCAGTTAAACAATGACCCAGCAAAAATAATAATATGAAAGACAAATGAAATATTTGGGAGGGTAGTGGGTAGCATCTGTGCTTCTGCATCAGTGGTCCCCATTTCAAGTCCCATTCTAGGATCTAATGGCTAAGGAAAGTGCATTCAAAATGCACTGAAACAGATTAAATATTAACTGCAAATCCTTGCAGAGCACATCAATGACCGGCAATAGGACTGGGAGAGATTCCTGGGTGATGGAAATCTAGTTAGAGTCTCCACTTCACTATTCCCTACTTCCAGCCAAAAGCAGATGTCACCATAGTAACTTAAACTCAATAAGGTGGGCAGATTGGCTCGGTTGCCTGATCCTAGTTGTTGCCAACAGAATGAGATTTGAATAATGGGATTTGATTGCTTTTGGGATCTGCCCCTTGCCCTACTTTTGGTGGATGCTGTGGTGCTATTGGTCAGACTTCCTAAAGAGTTAAAAAGATTTTTTTTAATGGAGCTGAATTGATGTCGGTAGTTAGAGCAAGGATAAATGCAAGGTAACTTGGGTTTCTTCTTACAAAAATGCTATCACGTCAATCACATTTCAGTCCAAAAAGGATAATGTCTTACTGAAGGTACTGTATTCAGTTTATGCTGTATGCTGGACTACCAAACGATGGTCCCCTTACTTGAGTCTACTCTGTGTCTAGCAAGAGTTCAAAGATTTAAGCTGTTTACTTCCAATACCTATCTCTGAAATATATTATGTTTTTCGTTCTTGACCCCATATATATTGTCACAATTCAGGTAATACAGAGACAACCAGCCATTCAATCATGTCCAATTAATTAAAAATCTAACAGCTTAGATTCAAGTGGTTTTCTTCTCTACAGATCCTAACAACATGAACTAGACTCCAGCTCAAGCAGGTTAAACAGGCTGAGAATGCGCAGTCACTTGAGACTGAAAGCGAAATGGCAAAGTACAAATGTTTACTTGGAGTATGTTAATTCCTGAGATCCTGCCCCATGAATAGGTGTGAAATGTCACATAATTGATGATTGGGCCAAGAGAAAGTGTTTGCACCACGTCCTACAGCCCCTTCCAACAATTAATACAGCTCACAACAGGCTTCATTCAGTTCATTTGCCAGTGCTGCTTTCTGAAAGAGTGACCAATTCACAAACCAACAATTAATTCCACTCCTCTAGTCATTCCTCATTAATCTGCAAATGCTTTCTTCTCGGGTATGGACAGTTTTAGGGGAATAGCATAACATAATCCACTGGGATGATGATTCTTGATGGTATTTACTACACCAGTCTGTATTTTAGATGCTCAGCAACAAACTTGTGGAGAAGCTCTCTTCAACTGAATAATATTGGATTATTCTTCCTTCACCACCTCACCTCAACAGACCTCACCATGTTCTGTTTCTTTGTGGCTGAATGTAGAGCATACCACCACCTCCTCAAGAGCTATTAGGATTGGGGAAGCACTGACATCTCATTAAAGAAAGTTAAGTCCGACGAGTTCAGATTTTGCTGAGATAATATCAGCTCAACCATTCTTATAAAAGTGACAAGACTCTGCAAAGAAGCATTTTGCCCTGCTGTGAAGATCTCAACAGAGAAAAGGTTAGTAATAGTGAACAATGAAACAATTGTTCAGATGTATTCACCTTGTCTGAATTCAGAAAGGTTTTGTGACATTTGTCTGAATTTGATTGTTTCTTGTGTGCTATGTCGAATTGCATTCAACAAGAGGTGTTTATTGAAGTGAGCTTGAGGTGTCACCATCATGGTAGAGGTCTGAGGACTGTGACAAACATAGGAGCAGAAATTAGGCCTTTTGACCCATTGAGTCTGGTCCACCATTCAAATGTGCTGATACATTTCTCAACCGTATTCTCCCACTTTCTCCCCACAATCCTTAATTCCCTTGACAATCAAGAACCTATCCATCACTGTCTTAAATATACATGGCCTTCACAGCCTTCTGTGGCAATGAATTCCATAGATTCCCCACCTTCTGGCTGAAGATGTTTCTCCTTATCTCCATTCTAAAGGGTCTTCCCTTTACTCTAAGGCTGTGCCCCTGGGTCCTATTCTCTCCTACCAATGGAAACATCTTCCCAATGTCCACTCTATCCAGGCTGTTCAGTATTCTGTATGTTGCAATTAGATCCTCCCTCATCTTTCTAAATTCTGTCGAGAATAGACCAAGTCCTCACATGATAAGCGCAGCAGGTCAGGCAGCATCCAGGGAACAGGAGAATCGACGTTTCGGGCATAAGCCTTCTTCAGGAATGAGGAAAGTGTGTCCAGCAGGCTAAGATAAAAGGTAAGGAGGAGGGACTTGGGGGAGGGGCGTTGGAAATGCGATAGGTGGAAAGAGGTCAAGGTGAGGGTGATAGG
>NW_025215131.1:0-2411 GCF_004010195.1 Chiloscyllium plagiosum | reverse complement strand
GGGTGGAGGTTGGGTTGGTGGGGGGTGTGGATCTGACGAGGGAGTCACGGAGGGAGTGGTCTTTACGGAACACTGATAGGGGAGGGGAGGGAAATATATCCTCCATTATCTCTTCAGCTAACTCCTTCAGAACTCTGGGATGTAGACCATCTGGTGCTGGTGATGTATCTGCCTTCAGATCTTTCGGTTTTCCTAGCATCTTCTCCTTGGTGATGGTCAACATACTCTCCCCCCCCCCCCCAACTATCTTGAATTTTTGGGATCTTACTCATGTCTTTCACTGTAATGATTGACGCAAAGTACTTATTCAGTTCCTCAGCCATTTCCTTGTTCCCCATTATTATCTCTCCAGTGTTATTTTCCATCAGTACAATGCCCACTTTTGCCTCTCTTTTGTTCTTTATATCGAAAGAAACTCTTGCATTTTTCTTTAATATTATTGACTTTCTTATCATCATATTTAATCTTCTTCCTTTTTTTATTGTCTTTCTTGGTCTTTGTAGGCTTCCCAGTCTCCGGCTTCCCACTGCCCTATGCCACATCAAATGTTTTCTCTTTTGCTTTTATGCTGTCCCTGACTTCCCTGGTCAGCCATTGTTGCCTCATCCTCCCTTCCAAGGCATAATGTTTTGCTGTGTCTCTCAAATTACTTCCAAAAAATCCTGCCGTTGCTTGTTCCACTGTCTTTTCTGCTGGGTTCCTCTCCCAGTCAATTCTGGTCAACTCCTCCCTCATGCCTCTGTAGCTGCCTTTATTCAGCTGTCGTACAGTTAAATTGATTCCAGCTTCTCCCTCTCAAATTGCAGAGTAAATTAATCATATTATGGTAACTGCTTCTGAAGGGTTCTTTCACCTTAAGCTCCCTTATCAAGTCTCTCTGATTGCACAACACTAAATCCAGAATTGGCTGTTCCCTAGTGGGCTCCATCACAAGCTGCTCCAAAAAGTCATTCATAGACATTCCGCAAATTCCTTTTCCTATGATCCACTACCAACCTGGTTTTCCCAGTCCACCTGCATATTGGAAATCCCCATGAGCACTGTAACCTGGCCTTTCTTACACTCCTTTTCTATCTCCTGGTGTATCTTGTTTTCCAAATCCTGACCACTGTTTGGCAGCCTGTACATAACTCCCATGATGGACTTTTTATCTTTGTGATTCCTCAACTCCATCCACACAGAATCTACATCATCTGACCCTACTTTGTTCCTTGCTATTAATTTCATTTCATTTCTTACTAATAAGGCAACCCCACCCTCTCTGCCCACCTGCCTGTCTTATCAATAGGATGTATATCCTTGGATATTCAGCTTCCAGTCGCAATCCCTTTGCAGCCTCTTCTCTGTGAAGCCCACCACCTCATACCTGCCAATTTCGATCTGCACCACAACCTCATTTACTTTATTTCATAAACTGCACGCATTCAGCTACAACACCTTCAGTCCTGTATTGACCGTCCCTAGTCTCATTGTCTTTCATTTACCCATTATGCATAAAGTTTGATTCATAACTCTTTCCAAATACTTTGTCCTATTTTGTGTTCTGGAGGATTTAATAACTTCTCCTTTCATTCTTAAAATAATTTTCCCATGCAGTTGAATTCACTCCCACAGATGTTAATCTGCTGCTTTGCTTCCCACTGGCAATTTGGGGTTTTACTTGGAATTTTGCCTTCCCTTCCCTTTCCTCCCCCCCCCCCACCCCCTCCCCCCACACACACACACACACACAATTTTCTCATCCTTTCCCTAATTTTGACACATGCACCCCCTCACAGATTTAGAAACTCTACACTCACATACACACACATATACACTCTCTCTCACACTCACAACCCCCCAACCCAGACAGACAGACAGACACACACACCCAAAGACTCACATGCACACATATACATTTGCGTTTGTGGGGTGAATTTGTACTTGCAGAGTTACATTGTACTTTGCTCAAAAACTGCATAAATTCATGTAAAACTCCGTTATCTCACTTTTTAGATTAGAATCAATCTAAACATCAAGGCACAGACAGAGAACACAGGGGGCTAACACTTTCAACATGTTGTCAAGATAGCACCAATTGTTACAGCAAACTTGAGAATGCAACTTTTTAAAAAATGTTTTGTGATTTACACATGAAAGAAGTGAAACTATCATGGTATTCAAACAGGTGAAAGACTCAACAAACAATCAAGGTATTTTTCAATATATAATTTCAGTTACATCACACTGTAAACCTTTGCTATAAATTCTGTGTCTTACAACGGTGTCCTCCACAACTACCTGATGAAGGAGCGGCGTTCTGAAAGCTAGTGCTTCCAATTAAACATGTTGGACTATAACTTGGTGTTATGTGATTTTTAACTTTGTACACCCCAGTCCAACACCAGCACCTCTAAATCATCACTATTTTA
>NW_025215130.1:58944-65644 GCF_004010195.1 Chiloscyllium plagiosum | reverse complement strand
ATGTGGGGAGGATATGGAAATGTACACTTTGCAGGAGAAAATGAATCAAAGAGGTTGAGAACAGTGTGTTTTACCATCGCGTATTGGTGAGTAATTTGTAAATAATAGTTTACTAGTTATAATTTCTAAAGAATGGGATCTTTGATTGGAGCTGAAAACGTTGGCTTGAAACTTTCCAAAATCTGCGTATCATGAGCATCGATTCAGTTCAGACCATTTCACTAAACAGACAGAGTGACTTACCAGGAACAATAAATATAGCAAGAATAGCATAATAACCAGCTTGAATAACCATCAGTACATCTTCAACCCGCGATTCTAATGATATCCAAGGCTGGGAAAGCCAGTAAAGACCATAGGATAAACTCCTGATCATTGTTGGAACATTCCAGTCTAATGTTCCCAGATTTCTATCTCTCCTGCCCTTCTCTCTGAAGCTGCTAATCCCTCTTCCTGTTGTTGGACATGCTCCCGCTCACACTATGGGGTAAAACGCTGAAATAATTCCCTTATTGATAGAAGAGAGAAACTGTCTATGGAAGCATACGATCCATGGAGACTGACATAATTACAATCGCTGAACTAATAGCTCCAGTTAACCCCTTTGAATTCAATGCTACTTTAATAAAATTCAAAATAACTTTGAACATTTATGCGTTCTAGGTGTGATATGCGAGTGTGACTGAAGGAAGGAATGTTGAAGATGGCGTAAATCCCGTAACTACCGATAAGTCATTGCAATACCTGCAAAACATTGAGAAAACATCTCTCATCCATGATCTGATAGCAAAATGTGCCAAAAAAAACGTGGGCTACAACAAACAAACGGTATTGATACGTGAACAGAGAATTGCACATGGCAAACACAGTTCAGATTGCTGTTCCAGGATCAGAGAGGGCCGCTGTGGGTCATGCTGTTGGTGTTATCGATGTCAAGGAACTGTCATGAAGTGTCATTTAATGGACTTCAATTACATTGCGATTATGATATCGGGGAAAAGACAGAAGACGGAGAGGACTGGGGGACATGGCTGATTGGACTGTGTGCAGGGACAGTGATGTGCCCCATTTACCAGAATTGGAATGTTACTTTTTATAACTCATATGAAAAACTGATTCAAGAATACATCTACAATGCGGAATTAACAGAGACAATATTAATCAAATGCGTTTATGCAATATAAAATACAGGAACAAAATGATTTTATGCACACACCAATAAATGCAAAGAACAAAGAGATAAGGTTATTAAAATACACCCTTGATATTGAGCTATATAAATTGAAATGTGAGTTACATAACTAGTAAAGTGGCATGCAAACTTTAGCAATCATTATTTGACCCACAGCTAAGATCGTGATTTCACCTCTGTCAGTGTGTCCACTCACTGAGATTCTCTGGCCTAGTCTCTCATACAGTATCGGTGAGGGGGTGTGTAGGGGGCGGTGGTCGTGGAGGCGGGGTGGTGGTTATCATTTCCTGCTGCTCTTGGCACAGTCTATTTAAAACCTCTGCTTTCTCCATGTGATCAACGTATTGGCCTAATGGGTTCTGTTTAGTTGTCAGTAACCTAGCTCTGCGATATTGTTGGAAGTACATAATCTGGGATGACAGGCAGTATCAGCACGGTGCTAACAGTGTATGGCGCCCAGACAAAGGGCTTGCCATCCAGAAGAATTTCTGAATAAAACTTCTAACTTCCGTCTGTCCATATTTATCTACCGAAATACAGTCTTCTGATCTATCTAACTTCACCCTCATCTAACACCTCTTCCTCTCGCACTCAGTCGCTCCCCTTTCTATACATTCTCAGTTTATCTCCCTTGACTTGCTTTCTCTCTGTTTATTTCTCTCTCACACAATCTCTCTTCACACACTCTCTCTATCTCCAATTGTGCAGTAGGAGAGCTTGTGACTCCACAATGGGCTGAATGGCCTCCATCCATGCCATAATAATTGAAGTTCTCTGATCCACAATAAATACGTCCTGGACAGACATGCTGGTCCGGTGACAGGTACAGTGCACAATCATAGAACATAGAACATAGAACATAGAAGAATACAGCGCAGTACAGGCCCTTCAGCCCTCGATGTTGCGCCGATCCAAGCCCACCTAACCTACACTAGCCCACTATCCTCCATATACCTATCCAATGCCCGCTTAAATGCCCATAATGAGGGAGAGTCCACCACTGCTACTGCCAGGGCATTCCATGAACTCACGACTCGCTGAGTAAAGAACCTACCCCTAACATCTGCTCTATACCTACCACCCTTAATTTAAAGCTATGCCCCCTCATAATAGCTGACTCCATTTGTGGAAAAAGGTTCTCACGGACAACCCTATCTAAACCCCTAATCATCAAGTCACCCCTAAACCTTCTTTTCTCCAATGAAAACAACCCAAGTGCCTCAGCCTTTCCTCATACGATCTTCCTACCATACCAGGCAACATCCCGGTAAACCTCCTCTGCACCCGTTCCAGTGCCTCCACATCCTTCCAATAGTATGGCGACCAAAACTGCACACAATACTCCAGATGCGGACACACCAGAGTCTTATACAACTGCAACATGACCTCAGTACTCCAGAACTCAATTCCTCTACCAGCTTATCTATGTCCCGCTGTAACCTGCCACATCCTTCCTCACTGTCAACAACTCCACCGACTTTCGTATCATCCGCAAACTTGCTCACCCAACCTTCTAGCCCCTCCTCCAGGTCATTTATAAAAATGGCAAACAGCAATGGTCCCAAAACAGATCCTTGCGGAACACCGCTCGTGACGGCACTCCAAGATGAACCTTTGCCATCAACTACTACCCTCTGTTTTCTTCCAGCCAGCCAACTCCTAATCCAAACCTCCAACTCACCCTCAATGCCATTATCACCTATTATCTTTTTCTGCTCTTCTCTGGTGTACAGATGCCTTGAAATGTCTGTTCAAACAAAACAGACTGAGTGAAAGCTGAGCAGTCGAGAAGACATTCATGAGTATGTATTTCAATCAGGATTTTATGAAGGATGAGATTTCAGAATAACATAAGCAATGAATGAAAAACAGGGTAACACAAGAAATGGCAGCTGAGTACAACATGTGGTTCCAAGTAGGTCTCATGGTATTACCAATAGATTATCAATCCAGAAAAATCAGTTCCTCTTCTGTGGATCCAAGTTGAATCCCGCCACTGCAGATGGTGGAAATTCAATTCAATAATGTAAAAATATCCCTGCAATTAAGAATCCATTGATGAGAATGAAATCATTGCCGATTGTCAGAAAAATCCATCTGGTTCACCAATATCCTGCAATGAAGGAATCTTCCATCCTCACCTGGTCTGGCTGACATGCAACTCCAGACCCAAAGCAACGTCATTGACTCTCAATTTCCCCCGAAATGGTTTAATGAGTCATTCAGTTGTACCAATCGCTACAAAATTTCAAACAAATGAAACCGGATGGACCACCTGACATTGAAATGGGCATCGGAAAAGTCAACATTCGAAACATCACTGTCGAACTTGCAAAGTCTTCCGAACTAACATCTGAGGTCTAGTGCCAACATTGGAACAACTGCCTTACAGAATAGTTAAGCAACAGCCTGACATAGCCATACTCACGGAATCATACCTTACAGAAATAACACAAATTAAACATGGACAAAGGAGTCTCTTACTGATTACCAAGTAACGTCGTTCCTCAGCTGAATCAGTCCTCCTCCATGTTAAACAACACTTGGAGAAAGCATTGACTGTGGTAAGGGCACCAAGTGTATTCTGGCTGGGGGATTTCAAAGTCGACTATCAAGAGTGATTTGGCAGTAGTACTACTGATCATGCTGGTCGGTTCCTAAGGACATAGCTATTAGATTGGGTCTGCAGCAGGTGGTGACGGAATGAACGAGACGGTAAAAAAGCATACCTGACCTCATCCTTACCAATCTACCAACTGCAGATGTATATGTCCATGACAGTATCGGTAAAAGTGACCACCACACTGTCCTTGTGGAGACGAAGTCTATTGTATCCATAAACTCTATTGTGTTGTGTGGCAAAATCACCATGCTAAATAGCACAGATGTTTAGCAGAACTAACAACTCAAGACTGAGCGTCCATAAGACACAGTGGACCATCAATAGCAGCAGAATAATAGTCCAGCATAATCTGTAACGTCACGGCCCAGCATGTCCCCCCCACTCAACCATTAACATCAAACCAGAGGATTAACCCTGGTTCAATGTAGAATGCAGGAGGGCATGCCAGGAGCAGAACCAGGAATATATAAAGATAAAATGATCATCTGCTAAAGCTTCCAAACAGAAATACTTGCGTGCCAGATAGCATAAACAGCAAGGGACAGACAGAGCTTAGAGATCACAGAACCAATGCATCAGAATTAAGCTCTGCAATCCTGCTAATCCGATCGTGAATGGTGGTAGACAATTAAACAACCCACCGTAGTAGGAGTAGAAGTCTCCACAAATATCCCCAACCTCAGAGATGGAAGAGCCCAGCACATAGTGCAAAAGATAAGGTTGAAGCTTTCGGTGCAATCTTCAGTCAGAAATTTCAAGTGGATGATCCATTTCGGCCTCCTCTGGTGGCCCCCATCATTACAGATAGCAGTCTTCAGCAAATTCGATTAATTGATATCAAGAAACGGTTGAGGGCACTGGATAATGCAACGGCTATGGGCCCTGATAACATGCCGGCGATAGTCTTGAAGACTTGTACTCCAGAATTTCCCGCTCCCCTAGCCAAGCTGTTCCAGTATGTTTACAAACCGACAATGTGGAAAAACTGCTCAAGTATGTTCTGCACATAAAACGCAGGACAAATTCGACCCATCCAAATACCGCCTTATCAGTCTACTCTCCATCATCAGTAAAATGATGGAAGGTGTCATCAACAGTGCTATCAAAGAGCACCTGCTCAAAAATAACCTGCTCAGTGACGCCCAGTTTGAGTTTTGCCAGGGTCACTCAGCTCCTGACCTCGTCACAGCCTTGGTGCAAACATAGAAAAAGGAAATGAATTCCAGCCATTGACATCAAGGCTGCATTCTGCAAATGTGACATCAAGGACCCCAAGCAAAAACGGTATCGTGGGCCAACACTCCATTATTGGTGTCATACCTGACAGATAGGAAGAGGGTCATTGTTGTTGGAGGTCAGTCATCTCAGGTACAGAACATCTCTGCTGTAGTCCCTTCGGATAATGTCCGAGGTCCAAACACCTTCAGCTGCTTCAACAATGACTTTCCTTCCATAATAGGTCAGAAGTGGGGATATTCGATGATGACTGCACAATGTTCAGCACTATTCGCAAATGCTCAGGTACTGAAGCAGTCCATGCCCAAAGCAACAATATCTGGGCAATATCCAAGCTTGGGCTGGCAGGTGGCAAGTAGCATTTGCACCACATAAATTCAGACAACGACTGTCATCAATAAGAAACAAAATAACCACTTTGTGTTCAGCAGCATTTTCATCACTAAACTCCCCCACTATCAATATCCTGGGGGGCGTAACATTGACCAGAAACCCAACTGGACTCGCCACATGAATATAACAGCAGATCAGAGGCGAGGAATACTGCAGGAGAAACTCACCTCCTGACTACCCAAAGCCTGTCCATCATCTACAAAGCAGAAGTCAGAAATGAGATGGAACATCCTCACTTGCCTGAATGGGTGCAGGCCCAACAACACTAAAGAAGCTTGACACAAAACAGACCATTTGATTTGCATCACATCCACAAACATTCACTCCCTTCACCATAGTCACCCAGGAGCAGCAGTGTGCACTATCTACAAGACACAAAGATCCTCAGACATCTCCTTCCAATCTCACGAACACTTCCATCTGGAATGACAAGGGCAATAGACTTTTGAGAACACCACCACCTTCAAATTCCCCTCCAAACGAGTCAACATCCTGATTTGGAAATGCATTGCCGTTCCTTCACTGTTGCTGTGTGAAAACCCTGGAATTCCCTCTTTAATCACTAGTGGGTCACCGCACAGCAGGTAGATTGCAGCAGTTCGAGAAGGCAGCTCAGCACCACCTTCTCAAGGGCAACTGGGGACGGGCAAGAAATGCTGGGCACATCCAACGATGTCCACATCCAATAAAAACGTTTTTAAAAAAATAGTTCCAAGTTGAGCATCTCGATGGGACAGGTTATCTGATTGAACACGAACAGGAGAGCAGTGTTTCTAATAGTGAACATTTTAGATTTTTCTGTTATTAAAGGGTGTTCAGTATTCGATGACATATTGCTGCTGAGTGATGTGATAAATTGCACCTGTTTTGTTTAAATCAACAATATTGGCGTAACAGGATCAATCCTTAGAAAATACCAGACAGAAAATGACAATCATCGTAGAGAGAATGTACTCCCGCCAGATGAGACTCACTGATAGCAGCTCATATTCAAAATATTAATGGAGTCCTGGCTGGCACTGAATCCTCCCACCGTCCATATCACAGGGGTTACCATTAACCAGAACGTGAAGTCAAATCAACATACAAATACAAGGGTTACAAGAGCAGGTCAGAGACTTACAAGTCTATACTGAATAATAGACCCTATGAACTAAACGGTATGAGATATAGCAACAGATGTAGGCCATTCAGCCCATTCCTTCACTCTGATACTGTGCCATTTTGTCATTGTCTCTCTGAAAAGTGGAAATATC
>NW_025215130.1:36702-57669 GCF_004010195.1 Chiloscyllium plagiosum | reverse complement strand
CTGTGTCCTCTGCCCCCTACTGTACTCCCTGTACACATATGGCTGTGTCCACAGTCCCCTACTCTACTCCCTGTACACACACGGCTGTTTCCCTCAGCCCTCTACTGTACTCCCTGTACACTCACGGCTGTGTCCTCAGCCCCCTACTGTACTCCCTGTACACATATGGCTGTGTCCACAGTCCCCTACTCTACTCCCTGTACACACACGGCTGTTTCCCTCAGCCCTCTACTGTACTCCCTGTACACTCACGGCTGTGTCCTCAGCCCCCTACTGTACTCCCTGTACACACACGTCTGTGTCCTCAGCCCCCTAGTTTACTCCCTGTACACATACGGCTGTGCCCTCAGCACCTACTGTACTTCCTGTACACCAATGGCTGTGCCCTCATCTCCTTACTGTATTCCCTGTTCCCCCATGGCTGTATTCTCACCCCATATTGTACTCCCTGTATGCTAAGTGACGTGCACTCAGCCCCCAACTGTACTCCCTGTACGCACATGGCTGTGTCACTCAGCTCCCTACTCTACTCCCTGTACACACATGGCTGTGTCCTCAGCCCACTACTGTACTCCCTGTACATCCAATGCTGTGTCCTCAGCCCCCTACTGTTCTCGCTGTACACACACGGCTGTGTCCTCAGCCCCATACTGTACTCCCTCTACACATATGGCTGAGTCCGCAGTCCCCTACTGTACTCCCTGTACAGACACGGCTGTGTCCTCAGCCTCCTACTGTACTCCCTGTACACACATGGCTGTGTCCTTAGCCCCCTTCTGTACTCCTTGTACACACACGGCTGTGCCCTCTCCCCCTACTGTACTCCCTGTACACCGATGGCTGTGCCCTCAGCCCCCTGCTGTATTCCGTGTTCACTCATGGCTGTATCCTCACCCCTGACTGTGCTCCCTGTATACCAACAGATGTGCCCTCATCCCCCAACTGTACTCCCTGTACACACATGGCTGTTTCCCTCAGCTCCCTACTGTACTCCCTGTACATCCATGGCTGTGTCCAATGCCCGCTAATGTACTCCCTCTACACCACGGCTGTGTCCTCAGCCCCCTACTGTACTCCCTGTACACATACGCCTGTTACCCTCAGCCCCCTACTGTAATCCCTGTACACTGATGGCTGTGCCCTCAGCCCCCTACTGTATTCCATGTTCACCCATGGCTGTATCCTCACCGAGGACTGTACTCCCTGTATACCAAGAGATGTGCCCTCAGCCCCCAACTGTACCCCGTACACATATGGCTGTGTCCTCAGCCCCCTACCGTACTCCCTGTACACACAGAGCTGTGACCTCTGCCCCCTACTGTACTCCTGTATAGCAAAGGCTGTGTCCTCAGCCTCCTACTGTACTCGCTGCATACCGACGGCTGCGTCCTCAGCCCCCTACTGTACTCCCTCTACACCACGGCTGTGCCACTCAGCCCCCTACTGTACTCCCTGTACACACACGGCTGTGTCCCTCAGCCCCGTATTGTTATCCCTGTACACACACGACTGTGTCCTCAGCCCCTACTGTACTCCGTGTACACACACGACTGTGTCCTCTGCCCCCTACTGTACTCCCTGTACACATATGGCTGTGTCCTCAGTCCCATACTATACTCCCTGTACACACACGGCTGTGTCCTCAGCCCCCTACTGTACTCCCTGTACACACACGTCTGTGTCCTCAGCCCCCTAGTTTACTCCCTGTACACATACGGCTGTGCCCTCAGCACCTACTGTACTCCCTGTAGACCAATGGCTGTGCCCTCATCTCCTTACTGTATTCCCTGTTCCCCATGGCTGTATCCTCACCCCCGATTGTACTCCGTATATGCCAAGAGACGTGTCCTCAGCCCCCAACTGTACTCCCTGTACGCACATGGCTGTGTCACTCAGCTCCCTACTCTACTCCCTGTACACACATGGCTGTGTCCTCAGCCCCTTACTGTACTCCCTATACACACACGGCTGTGTCCCTCAGGCTCGCTACTTTACTCCCTGTACACACACGGCTGTGTCCTCAGCCCCCTATTGTACTCCCGGTACACACACGGAAAGTGTCCCTCAGCTCGCTACTGTACTCCCTGTGCACACACGGATGTGTCCTCATCCCCCTACTGTACTCCATGTACACACACGGCTGTGTCCCTCAGCCCCTTACTGTACTCCCTGTACACACACGGCTGTGTCCCTCGGCTCGCTACTGTACTCCCTGTCCACACACGGCTGTGTCCTCAGCCCCCTACTGTACTCTCTGTACACACACGGCTGTGTCCTCAGCCCCCTACTGTACTCCCTGTCAACACACGGCTATGTCCCTCAGTCCCCTACTGTACTCCCTGTACACACACGGCTGTGTCCCTCAGCCCCCTACTGTACTCCCTGTACCCACATGGCTATGTCCTCAGCACCCTACTATACTCCCTCTACACCACAGCTGTGCCACTCAGCCCCCTACTGTATTCCCTGTACACACACGGCTGTGTCCCTCAGCCCCCTATTGTACTCCCTGTACACACACGACTGTGTCCTCAGCCCCCTACTGTACTCCGTGTACACACACGGCTGTGTCCTCTGCCCCCTACTGTACTCCCTGTACACATATGGCTGTGTCCTCATTCCCATACTGTACTCCCTGTATACAGACGGCTGTGTCCTCAGCCCCCTACTGTACTCGGGTCAGTGAGTTATGGAAATGGAAATGTGACCATGAAGAGGGTGTGAGACAATTTCAGTTCCGCTCCTATGATGAAGTACTGACATTGTTATGATGTTCTCGGGGACATTGACTGAAGGTTCCTGCAGAGCAGGAATTCAAACGTCGATGCGACTTCAGAAGAAAGAGGGAGATTGGTTACAATTGCAATAAAAACCTGTACTGCTCTGGAGCCATTAGGAGTCGAATCTATATTGTCCTCACGCATACGCAGGCGCGTTATTCATTACTGTTTCAGACATGAATGGCAAGAGGATCAGCATATGGGAGACATATTAGGACATATATTACCACCGACTGTGAATAACCTCAGAGAGACTCAAGTGACAGAGAGTCGTAACAGAATGGATGGGCTCTATGGCTTCTGTCTGCGTGGGAATGATGCCAGGTGTAAATGCCGTCCCTCTCCCTGTCTCTGGGACAGAGGGAGAAACAATGACTAATTTTAACCCTCCCTTCCGGGTTGGACTGTCTGCAGCGGCGCAGCTCAGGGTCGTGGTAATGACTGTCAGTGAGAAAGCGTTTCTCTTGGATTCTCTTCATCTGGGAAAGTTGGCGTTCAGATGCTAACTGCTGCCCAGTCGCAGGAAAGAAACGGACGCCCATGTTGAATTAGAATTTCTGCAGGATTTATGTGTGAAGACGATCTCGGAACACGAAATAGGCTGCACACAAGAGAACTCATATGCGTTTACCTGGAGGAAGAATCTTCAGTGTCCATTGTTGCCTTTCCTGCCAGCTCAGTATCTTTCTATTTCTCGGATGAAAAACTTTCAGAGATAATCCACAATCAAAGTTGCTTATTTCCTGCCGTGTAACTGATTCTACTCGCCGAGGCTGATTGACACTGAGCAGAAAAGCGTTCTCTCTCAATACAGCTTGCAAGCAGAAAGTAAATGGTTTAATTGTTCGCCAGTGGAGACAGCATTGGTCCTTGATACGGGACAAACAGTAGCGTCAGAGAGACAGAATGGAAAGCAGATATTATCAAATCACTTTGCTGTTTGGAAATCCAGGAGCGATGTGGAATGGATTTCAGAGGGCAGAAAGGTCCGCTACTGACACGGTGAACTATGCCCCCGGCTTTGGCTCATTAGTTATGGAGTGTCATTTTCACTGGTTTTGATACATAATTCAAATCGCGGACAGGCCCAAATGTCCAGACTGCACTTATGCAAAAATGTTGGATCGATTATCTCAAAAAGTAGCTTCTGTAAATGAGATCGGACAGCCTGAAGTCGAGATGGGGAAGGGCGACCAGAGCAGCAAGCACGACAAAAGAAAACATTTCTTCAAAGTGAAAACGTGTGTTTTTGATTGTTCACTTAGTCATTCCAACTCTGGATAAAACCGCCAGCTGCATTATTGCTCAATTCTGCTCGTGAAACATCAGGAATTGTGGAAATTAAGTGCTTTGAGACAGCTCTGAACAGGCTGATGTGAATGATGCAGCGTTTGTACAATGGCAGCTGTGAAGGTAGATTGTAAAATTGGGGCAGTTATCCTTGGAGAACCGAAGGCTGAAGTCTTTCTTTGACATCGAAAGAGGTGAAAAGTCTGCACCCTCAACACCCGCCTCACCTCTACCCACCGCCGCAAAGGATCCTTCCACATCTGGGAGAGATTTTCCAGTACATGCAACCACCACATATACAGTGTCAACTGTTCTCGACCTGGTCTCCATGACACTAGGGAAACAGGACGCTAATATGCAGAGCATTGTAAAGAACATCTTGGGGACACATGCACCAAATAATCCAAACATGCTGTAGCTGACTACTTCATATCCCCCTCCCACTCCATGGACATGCAAATCCTGGGACTCGTCCACTATCAATACAAGATATGCGATGAGTGAGTGAAGAACATCTCATCTTCCTTTATGGGACCCTCCAACCACCGGCATCAACATTAACTTAATCAGTTTCCTCATCTCCTCTCCCTATACCCCCATCGCAGATTATACCCTCCAACTCGTCACCGCCGTCTGGACTGCCTTATCTGTCCATATTCCTTCCTACCTATCAGCTCCACACTCTGCTCCGATCTATCACTATCACTATCACCCTGCAGGCTATATCTACTGATTGGATTGCTAGCTCCACTCCTACTCCAGCCCCACTCACTCTCCTATTTATATCCAAGCATCCTTACACCTCCCCCATTCCTGACGAAGTGCTTATGCCTGAAAATGTTGATTTACCTGCTCCTGATACTGCCTAACCAGCTGTGCTTTTCCAGACTCAAGCCTTTTGAATCTGCTTGTCCATTTATAAGCCATGAAAGACATAGAGAGAGGAATTAAGGAGTGGAAATGCTCCAAAGTCTGAAAGTAACTAGAACGAGTAGGCAGAGATTGAAGGTCATCAGGAAAATACATAGAAGTGAAATGTACAGGGAGTGTTACGTTTCCGTAAAGCACTGACTGACAGTGACAAAGACTGAGATTCGCTGGATACAAAATTGAATTTGATGTTTACGTGAAAATGAACAGTGGCAAGAGTTACATGGAGAGAGCAATAGAATGGCACTGGAGAGCCAGCAGAGAGAAGGTAGGCTGCCTGGTCTCCGACTGCGCTCTGACACAATTTGTGATTCTGAATGAAATCGGATTTCGAACAACATAATTCGGGACGTTTGACAACATGTATATTTGCCCAACAGCATATTACACAACAGCAATGAAGAAGTTATGACACAATTCCCAATGTTACACGCCGCATGTCAGATGAAAAGCTGAATATTTCTCTGAAACACTGAGAATTTTTTTTTAACAGATGTTGTCCTCAGGTGTGTGGAGTGGCACATTCGAATCTAAAGGTGTGTAACCCCATGATCAATGAATCAAAGCCCTCCCCTCCTCTGAGGCAGTTCCACAAGCACTGCAATTTGTTGTGCTTCCAGTAGGTACATGCAAACATATATTGCATACAACATTGGTGAAGTTAACACAGAGGAGGTGCGACACTTGTGAAGCTCTGAATGCCCTTATCACTTTCTCAGTCGGTCTGCAATGATCGAACTCATACAGCCTGGCTACTTTGAGATGGGAATAAGCTCGTGAATTTGTTTAAAAAAATCAGCTGCCATGTATTTCATGGACAGGACTCCCTGCAATAATTCCCCCTGCTATTTTACACAGCCGCGTCTTCCCAGCCAATTAAATTTGATAAATAGCGGACAGAACCAAATAAATGTCCGTAATTGGATTTTACCCACATAGTGTGAAATTCAGGCTCACAGTTCATGTGGAAAGGTGACGTCAGACTACGGTTTTCGCTCCTTTTGTTGAGATAAAAATCACTTTAACTTTGTTCAGTGAGAGGAAAGAATTGCCGTTGCTGGGAAACATTTCTTTCTGAAACTCCTGTCACTCCGCTGTAACGGGAGTAGGTAGAATCTCCTGATAGACTGAAGCATATAATTGGGTGAATTATGAGTAAAATATCAGTAAATGTTATTAATATCATGCTGTCACCAAGCGGCTGCCCAGAGGGGTGAGGCTGTATGCTTATACCACATGATGAACAAATTGTATTTTCCTTATCACACTTGGGAAACTGAGCATTTAAGCAAACAATCGGCACTCCACATCCTTGAATCATTGTCACAATAAAACCGTCAGCAAAACATCTCATGTGTTCGAAAGGGACACATTGATCAGTGGTTTGAACATGCATCTTCCTGATCTGGAGTCAGACGCGCCACACGCCAACAGCCACAATCTAGCTGCTATGCTCGATTAAGTGAACTTATCGTACTGCGATAATTTTACTTTATGGCTAGCAATATATGTCCAATATTAAAGATTTTTCTTTCTCGTTCGCTCTCTGTTCTTCTGTGGCTTGAATCCATGTCCCCTTTTGTCTGTCTTTTTTTTTTGCCTTTAATTCCCTCGTTCCTCCATTCGACAATCCATTGTCTCAACCCCGCCCAAATTGGCCTTTCTCCTCCTGCTTCATAGATTTGGCTCTTAACGTGTGCCTGGGTGGATTCAGCACACGGACAACAAGAGACAAATAATCTGCATGGGTTAAATAAAAGTTTTCCTATTATTGTACAGCCTGCAGAATTATGTTGTATGTATCCACACATAAAGTCGTTTCCTCTTGACATGGTTGAGTTTGCAGTGACTGGGATCAGGCTCTCCTCAAACCTGCACAATTGAAGTCTCAGCCTGTAGTTTGGTAAAGTAAAACTGCGAGAGGAAATGTGAGTTTTCAGTAACTGCTGACTGAAATGGAACTCGCCGAAACCCTGGTTTCTGAGTCTTACAGATTTGTTTTACACCTCAGATTCTGGTGCATTTAGTCAGCATGTTCGGCTGTTCAACAAAGTATTCATAAGTTACTATGGCTCATTATCTAACTATTCAAGGTGCACCTTCCGAAGCACGTCTATACACTGTGTTTCTCAAATTGGAACCCTCTTGTCCAAACAGCAACGGATACAGGATGATTTGTTAACTTTAAAACTGATACATGCATTTTGTTGTTGCAAAGGCGACAGTCATTAGATTAAATACCTCAAATCGGTCAGTGATCTGTGACAGAAAGGTGTGACTACAAGTGAGGCAGGTAGAGGTAACCAGAG
This sequence comes from Chiloscyllium plagiosum, assembly GCF_004010195.1. Classification (NCBI taxonomy): domain Eukaryota; kingdom Metazoa; phylum Chordata; class Chondrichthyes; order Orectolobiformes; family Hemiscylliidae; genus Chiloscyllium; species Chiloscyllium plagiosum. The sequence goes on along the minus strand of NW_025215130.1, from coordinate 50,360 downwards.
GGTAGTGCTCAAGAAGACTCAGCCCTTCAGCCTGTCCAACAGGTTTGAGATACATGCTGCCTGTGTGGATGAGAATGCTGGCTGGAGGGATCATTAGATTAAATACCTCAAATCGGTCAGTGATCTGTGACAGAAGGGTGTGACTACAAGTGAGGCAGGTAGAGGTAACCAGAGGGTAGTGCTCAAGAAGACTCAGCCCTTCAGCCTGTCCAACAGGTTTGAGATACATGCTGCCTGTGTGGATGAGAATGCTGGCTGTAGGGAAGATGAGCAAACAGAGGACAGAAATGTGGTTAAGGTAGCCAATGAAAAGGAGGGAGAAAAGAGAAATGCCGGTATATTCGGGGATAATAGGGACCAGGAAATAGAGACTATTCCTTATTGCTCGACTCAATGGTCCCGAAGGCTGTATTGCCTGTCTGGTGCCCGATTTCAGGACATTTACAGTGGGAGAGGAATGATCCAGATGTTATGTAGGTCGATTGAGGAAAGAGTTTCTGCTGTTGGAATTTCGCTTGGTGCTAAATTGAATACAGACAATAAACGAATAATCTCTGCATACTACATGATCCATAAACAAACTGGCACAAATTCAGCAAGATTAACGAGGTAATTGTGATGTTGGAAGTCTGATGCGGGAGAAAAGCGTGCTATTTATTTGGATTTCGGGGTCAGAAATCGGCGAAGGTTTGAACTGTCCGATGGGACAGTCTCAACTTGAATGATACTGGATCCAAAGTTCTTGAAAAATCTGATACCTGGGATCTGTCGAGAGGACTTTAAACTAAAATACAAGAGTTGGATTCAGTTGCATAGAAAATTGTGGAAAAATTTTAAGAAGTGGAAGGCTCTGCACAGTTTAAAGTTTCCACAACAAGTAATTGGACAGAACGTATGGAAAGGGTAAGGAATCTACTTCCAGCACAGCAGGTAAGGGGACATCTCTGAGAAGAGGAGCAGTCCAGGCAGGAGTGAGGTTGTTGCATCTAAATAGACGGGGTGCATGAAACAAGGTAATCGAGCTTGAGATTGGCATGTGCGTTATTGAGGGTATCACAGAGACGTGGCTCCAAGGGGATCAGGGTTAGGAGACCTCAGTTGGTCCAGCGGTGGCACCTTCACAAATGTAATCTGCTGTGTCCGTTGCACCTGATGTGGTCTCCTCCACAATGACAGACAGGACGCCAACTAGTGGATCATTTCAGGGAAACACTCTGGGCAACCCATACCAACCCCACCACCGTGTTGCTGAACACTTCAACTCCCCCTCCCACTCCATAATGGATATGCAGGTTCTGGCCCTCCTCCATCGCCAAACCCTAACTGCTTGAGTCCAGGAGGAGTGAAGCCTCATCTTCCACCTTGGCACCCTGCAAATCTACGGACTTGACTTTGGTTTCTCCTTTGCCACAATTCCCTTCCCGCACCTTATGCCAGTCCCAAGCCTCCAACTCGTCACCACCCTCTTGGCCTGCCTAACATCTTTCTGCAAAAGTGACCACAGAATTGGCAGTCATTGTGGATGATACATCAGGAGCGATGTGTGTCCCAAGATAAACAGGATGGTCCGTCTTCAGCACTCACATTGAGCCTGGCTCCACTCGGATCACCGTCACCTCTCACAAACGACAAATGTCTTTCCATTTTCCTGATATCCCATTTGTTCTTGCTTCAAGCCGACTGCATATCAGGAAATTGCAGCTGACACTGCTGCTGTGTGACTTTAACAAGCAAAGAAATCATTCTGATGCTTTTCTTTATTGGTCAGGGCATTGAGTTCTCGGGTTTGGGAGGCCATGTTGCTGCAGTACATGAAACAAATTCAGCCACTTTTTGGAATATTGTGTGCAATTCCGGTCTCCCTCCTTTGAAAAGGATGTTATAAAACTTGAAAGAGTTCAGAAATGATTTAGAAGGACTTTGACAGGATTAACGGATTCGAGCTACAGGGAAAGGCTAAACAGGATGCTGCTGTTTTCCTTGCAGCGTCGGAGGCTGAGGGATGTTTATAACTTACAGGTGTTTATAAAAGCATGAGGTGCGTGGATAGGATAAATAGATAAGTTCGTATCTTTTGGGTGGAGCTAGTCCAGTACTAGCGGCTACAGGTGTAGGCGAGAAGGGAACAATTTCAAATGTCCTTAGGGGCAACATTTTCACGCAGGGTATGATGCGTGTATGGAATGAACTGTCGGCAGGAATGGTGCAGACTGGTACAATTACACCATTTAAACCGTCAAAAATCAGGTCATATAACAACAGGTTTATTTGGATGCACTAGCTTTCGGAGCGCTGCTCCGTCATCAGGTGGTTGTGGAGAATAAAATTGTAAGACACAGCTCGTGCATTCAAGAAAACCTGTTGGACTATCACCTGGTGTTGTGTGATTTTTAACATTGTACACCCCAGTCCACAAGCAGCATCTCCAAACCACTTAAAAAGTCATCGGATTGTGTATATGAATGGAAAGCGTTCAGAGAAATATGGGCCTAGAGGGCAAATGGGACTAGATTAGGTTAGGATATCTGGTCGGCATGGGCAATTTGTTCCAGAGGATATGTTTTTGTTGTGTAGATCTTGACGTTTGATCCATTGCTTAATTCTGCTTCTAAAGATCAGGTAGTATTTCATATTGATTACTGTAAATCTTAATTATTAACAAGCCATGACACAGGTGGCCATATATCCTAATGATTAAACGACCAGGGGAAATCTCTGTTGATATCTCCCTGGGTACGATCTGACTTAATATTACATCCTCCCATCTTTCAGTACATGATTCCTTTAGTTCTGTTCCAACTTATTTTAAATGCACAGGCTGTTAAGTCATTTATTATACTGCAGTATTAGTTCATGAGACCCTCACCTTACAGGAGTGCTGCTGTAGCATATTGATTGCAATATTGCTCTTGTCAGCCTGGGAATGTGAGTTTGTTCCTCCCTGAGTTTATTGGTCAGGGCATTGAGTCCTCGGGTTTGGGAGGCCATGTTGCTGCAGTACATGAAACACATTCAACCACTTTTTGGAATATTGTGTGCAATTCCGGTCTCCCTCCTCTGAAAAGGATGTTATAAAACTTGAAAGAGTTCAGAAATGATTTAGAAGGACGTTGACAGGATTAACGGATTCGAGCTACAGGGAAAGGCTAAACAGGATGCTGCTGTTTTCCCTGCAGCGTCGGAGGCTGAGGGATGTTTATAACTTACAGGTGTTTATAAAAGCATGAGGTGCGTAGATAGGATAAATAGATAAGTTCGTATCCTTTGGGTGGAGCTAGTCCAGTACCAGCGGCTACAGGTGTAGGCGAGAAGGGAACAATTTCAAATGTCCTTAAGGGCAACATTTCCACGCAGGGTATGATGCGTGTATGGAATGAACTGTCGGCAGGAATGGTGCAGACTGGTACAATTACACCATTTAAACCGTCAAAAATCAGGTCATATAACAACAGGTTTATTTGGATGCACTAGCTTTCGGAGCGCTGCTCCGTCATCAGGTGGTTGTGGAGAATAAAATTGTAAGACACAGCTCGTGCATCCAAGAAAACCTGTTGGACTATCACCTGGTGTTGTGTGATTTTTAACATTGTACACCCCAGTCCACAACCAGCATCTCCAAACCACTTAAAAAGTCATCTGATTGTGTATATGAATGGAAAGTGTTCAGAGAAATATGGGCCAAGTGAGGGCAAATGGGACTAGATTAGGTTAGGATATCTGGTCGGCATGGGCAATTTGTTCCAGAGGATATTTTTTGCGTGTGTAGATCTTGACGTTTGATCCACTGCTTATTTCTGCTTCTAAAGATCAGGTAGTATTTCATATTGATTACTGTAAATCTTAATTATTAACAAGCCATGACACAGGTGGCCATATATCCTAATGATTAAACGACCAGAGGAGATCTCTGTTGATATCTCCCTGGGTACGATCTGACTTAATATTACATCCTCCCATCTTTCAGTACATGATTCCTTTAGTTCTGTTCCAACTTATTTTAAATACACAGGCTATTAAGTCATTTATTATACTGCAGTATTAGTTCATGAGACCCTCACCTTACAGGAGTGCTGCTGTAGCACATTGATTGCAATATTACTCTTGTCAGCCTGGGATTGTGAGTTTGTTCCTCCCTGAGGTACGCGTGAATTTTTGTACAAATGCCGCCATCAACATCAAAAGGAGCACTTTGGTGCATACAGATTCTGCTGTGGAAGTCTGAAATATGACAGCCAAGCCAAACGGATGAAATCCTACTTCTTGGATTTGGTTTCTCCAGAGGCCTCTGTCACTCTCGGAGGGATGTGTCTGCATGATTCTTTCTGTCGGTGAAAATGAGGCTCAGTTCCCCGAGGACACATGAACACGTTTTCTTTCTATCTCAGACAAAAGCAGATTTAGCTCGAAGTTCTGTTTCTGAGGAAGGGTCACGGAATTCACAACATGAGCTCTGAAATCTCCCAGATGCTGCTAGAACTGGTGAGCTTTTTCAGCAACTTTTGTTTCTGTTTGCCATTTCAAACTTCAGTCCAACTTGTTGTGGCATTTGAATTTAAAATGTTGCAGTTGTATAAGACTCTGGTGCAACCGCACCTGGAGTATTGTGTGCAGTTTTGGTCACCATACAAAAGGAAGGATGTGGAGGCACTGGAACGAGTGCAGAGGAGGTTTACCAGGATGTTGCCTGGTATGGCAGGAAGATCGTATGAGGAAAGGCTGAGGCACTTGGGGTTATTTTCATTGGAGAAAATAAGGTTTCGGGGTAATTTGATAGAGGTGTACAAGATGATTAGTGGTTTAGATAGGGTTGACCGTGAGAACCTTTTTCCACGTAATAGTCAGCTATTACGAGGGGGCATAGCTTTAAATTAAGGGGTGGTAGGTATAGGACAGATGTTAGGGGTAGGTTCTTTACTCAGCTAGTTGTGAGTTCATGGAATGCCCTGCCAGTAGCAGTGGTGGACTCTTCCTCTTTATGGACATTTAAGCGGGCATTGGATCGGCATATGGAGGATAGTGGGCTAGTCTAGGTTAGGTGGGCTTGGATCGGCTCAACATCGAGGGCCAAAGGGCCTGTACTGCTCTGTATTCTTCTATGTTCTATGTTCTAATGTTCCAGGAAAAATGCTATTGAGATGACCACTTGAAACTAGAGAGCACTCAAGTCTACAGGCCAATTGCTGGCAACAGGGATGATGGAACTCTATCAATGTTTCAAAAACCTGATGACTCCATCATTTTGAACTAGAAACTTGTCTCTAATGAATATTGTTTAAACACCTAAAGTTGTTTGGTTAACTAGTGTTGAAGGCTTTCTTGCCTCCATCCCTGGCGGTACAGTACGTAGTATTCGGCGCTTCTACCACCACTGCCCGGGTTCCGATTCCAGGAAGGAAAATGTGGATTTATTGTTCCTGACAGTCATAACTGCAAAAAGCAGAGCATGTCTGACGGGAATCAATATCTCAGAACAATTAACCTCGCCAAGAACATCAGTGCTCTCCTGGAAAGAAGGGGTAAGTTTACAGACTGTCCCTGCTCAGTCAGGCAGTTCACACTTCATTTTCCTGATTCTGCTTCCCCAGAGTTCTTCAAGATTCACAAAGCTGAGATTGTCTTTTGGTGTTTGTTTCTTTTCCATTCGCAGGAGCTGCAGTGATTGGGTCGGTGGGTTTGGGAAATTAAAGGTGTGCACGAACGGCGGTTGCAGTTATTTCAGCTTCCATTCCTCTGACAGCGCTGTGAGATTGACTTTGGTATTCTCGGGGCCATTTACTGATGTGAGGCAGTGAAAGGATTCTCCTTCCTGCGGATCAGCAATGCAAACCTTCTCTCGGTTACAGTGTAATAAGGAAAATGAATTTGCAATTATAACAAAGCTGAAAACTGCACTCAAACCAACCAACAGCCAAACCTGTTCTATCCCTGGTCCTGTGCATAACAAACGCCCACATGCTGCAGAGTTCTGATGTTTACACGGAAATGATCAGCAATGTTAATACACACAAGGTGACAAATGATGAAAGATAATCACAGTCACTGCTCCACTTTGTGAAGATGTGCCCTTGTTGACAAAGGAAATGTATTAGGTCTCAGGTGCCGGCTTCACAATCACCCTCTTCTCTGTTCGAACTTTCCAACCTTTTGCTCTCCTTCACTGTCGTATTCCAAGACTTTGAGTAATGAACACGAGTAAGGAACGCTTGGAGTCAGCGAGAAACATTTGATGATTACTAGCACTGAATGTACAATCCACTAATTTGAACGATGCCTCTCCAGATATCGTCCCTTCACCGCAGCTGAGCGCCTCAAAACGAACCAGTTTCAGCATCAGCCTGCTCTGTACCTTCCTGCACACGACTTCTGAAAAAATGAACCAGATTATCACAGCTCTACTTTCTTCACATTGAAAATCGGGCCGATAGAAACAACTGTCTGGAAGCTTGGAGAGAGAAACATTGCTGCTTGAGGTGGTTCTGAAGTGAAGAACAGGCTCAAGAATGTGTGCATGTCAGGTCGCAAGGGATCCTGTCAGCATTACTGGGGTACCATGCTTTGAAGTACGAGTTTGCATCGCCCAGACCTGCATACAACTCCTAATCAGGGAATAAACATTTATGTCTCTTCGTGTGAATTATCTGAATGGAACCGAATTCCTGGTTGTACACAGAACACCAACTCTCATCCGACCAGAAACTGCTAAGTGACTGATTGCGTTCATCGAGAAGGACAATGGCAGCAGTTCCAGGGAATATTAGCACAAGAAATGCCCGTCCAATCACCTCAGCATTCTGTGTTGGAAATAAATCGCTGTTCCTTCTGTGTCGCTGGATCAAAATTCTGAAACTCCCTCCCCCAGCGGCTTCATGACAGTACCTCCGTGCTAAGGATGTCAAGGGTTCAGGAAATTAACTCATCCCCTACCCCAGACCTGTCAAGGAATGGGCATTGATTCATATCTCATTGAGAGACAGCCATGTCACAGGAATCCGTTTCCAGAAGTTGCAGTTTCGAACCAGGCCCCTGACATCGGTTGGTCAAACGTTGAGAAATGAATTGGTAAGTAAAGTAAAAGTTAAATGCAACGATAACTGGGAGGCATGAGGCAGGAGGTGAGTGTGGAGTTGTAGTACAAGGGTCAGTGTCGATGCTAATGGGTCAGCCTTGACTGCCCACATTATACTGACACACACCACGCCTGAACAATTCACCACAATGACTCTGCTCCTCTTGGCGCGAGGTTCTATCTCTGTGTGTTCACGTGGTTAATGGGCCCCGAGAAGATGAACACGTTCTCCTTATTCCGTTTGTTGAAACAGGTGAAACCCAATGCAAGAAGAGATTGTCTCTTTCTGTGCTTTTTAGTGGAGAATGTTCGGCTGTGTGCTGTCGCCTTTTGCTAAAGCGGGGATGGATTGCCATTCTCACTGAACAGCATTGATAAAAACAACATTTCTGAATTACTGATATCGACTGTTTAAGGGATTGCTCAGATGGACGGGAACATGAAGCTGTGGTGAGCGGTCGTGGCTTTGTTGGTTAATGCACCTGCTTAGTAACAAGAACATCCTCCGTGCTGGTCCTGATGGTGCCTGTTCATAAACCTGTTGACTCCTTGTTCGAACTTCGCGCTCATACTGTGTGATTAATTCGACATCTCAGCCTGTTGCCATTTGGTGTTACTCCCCCACAACTGCTTTGCCCACATCAGTGAATGCCGATTTAACAAACTGAAACTAATATTTCATTCTTCTGTTCCACGGGAACTTTCGCTTCTCCTCCTCTTTTATTCTCACTACTTCATTCCAAGTTCGGAGTGAATAACAGGGTGAGTCGGGAGACACCACAGACTGGCTGGGAATGTTGTGTCAAAGGCACTGACAACACGAGCTGATCATTACCATTCTCTGATGTCAACATTCATTCAATCATTACACACCAACACTAAAGACATTATTGCAATCTTATAAATGTCATGATATATTGTTTGCTGGTGGACCATGAATTCTATTTAGAATTCGATAAGTTCATAAAATTTCGAGGGAAGAAATTTTTCCTTCCCTCAGGCCTAAGTGGTAGACACATTATCCGGTGAAAGTGCACCCAGATATATACTCTCCAGCCAAGGGGAGTAGAAAGCCTTTCAGCAGCTCCACTCTCACACTGTCTCCGAAAGTCAGACTTGTTGTAGAAGAGAAAGGGGGCATGAAGGATATAGACAGGCAGAAAGTCAGAGAAAACGAAAGAGAGTGAGGTAGATTCACAGAGACAAGAGAGACAAACAGAGACACTTTGAGGTAGAGATTGGAAGAAACAATTCTCCATTGAATATGGTTGCTAAATGACAGAAAAGAAAAGAGAAAAAGTAACCATTGAAGCACAGCCTTACACAAGCTCACAGCAATGGAAGCGGCAATAGAGTCAATAAAGTACTTTTGCATGTGCAAATGTGACTGCTGTCAGCTAATGAGAAATTTTGATAAATATGCTGACTCCACAGATAAAACGAATAATTACTCCGGCATTATAACTTAGAAATACATAACTACACTGGTTTTGGATATAGGTTTGTTCATTCAGCTGGAAGGTTCATTTTCCAGACGTCCCATCACTCTGCTGGGTAACATCTTCAATGAGCTTGTGGACGAAGTGCTGCTGATGATTCCCGTTTTCTATTTATATGTTTGAGTTTCTTTGCCTTGGTGATGTCATTTCCTGAGGTGATGTCAGTTCCAATGTTGATATCATTTCCTATGGTGATTTCATTTCCTGTCTTTTTTTTCTTTGGATGGTAAATGGGCTCTAACTCAATGTGCTTGTTGATAGAGTTACGGTTGGAATGCCATGCTTCGAGGAATTTTCGTGCGTTTCACTGATTGGCTTCTCTTCGATTGGATGTGTTGTCACAGTCGATGTGGTGTAATTCCATATTGTATCAAAGGATATTAGTGAGAGTGGGACAGGTCGTTTTGTGACTTGTCGATGTTCATGTATCCTGCTAGCTGGTTTTCTGCCTATTTGTCCAACGTAGTATTTGTTAAAAATCTTTCACGTTATTTTGTGAATGATTTAATTTTGCTTATCATCTGGAAATGGTCGTTCAAGTTATTTCCTTCTGTTTTAGTGTGTTGGTGGGTTTGTGGGATTCCAAGATCCCAAGGGATCTGAGTAGTCTGGTAGTCTCCCGGTTGAAGTAGTGGAGAGTGGCTAGGGTTTCTGGACGCGTCTTGTCTGCTTGTTTGGGTTTATTGCTGAGAAATCGGCCGATGGTGTTCCTTCTGTACGCATGCTCTTTGAATACATTATATAGGTGATTTTCCTCTTCTCAGTGTCCACTCCTCTGTGCTGCCGTGTGTGGTGGCTCGTTGCAATAATATGGTGATGCAGCTTCGTTTGTGGATGTTGGGATGATTTCTTCTGTAGTTCAATATTTTGTCTGCACGTGTTTTGTTCCTGTAGACGCTGGATTGAATTTCCTCATTCGCTGGTCGCTCCACTGTGACATGCTAGTAATGTCTGTTTGTAGATACTTCCCTCCTTTTTAGTGATTATTTTGCCAATAAGGGTATTATTGATGGTCTTGAAGGTTTCCTCTAATTTGATTCGATTAAGGAAGACAAAGCAATCATCGACCTAGAGCTCACAAACATTGTGTTGTATGGTTGGCAGAACTGTTTGTGCGAGTCTCTGCATTGCTGTCTCTGCTGAGAACCCTGATGTCGGAGGTTCCATGTGTTTTCCGTTAGTTTTTCTGTAGTTTTTCTTGTTGAAGATGAAGTGGGTGGTAAGGCATAGGTCCACTAGCTTGACGATACTGTTCTTACTGATGAAGTTGATGCTATTTGGTATATGTGTCTTCGGGTCTTCTAATAGTGCAGTCATTGTTTCCTTGGCCAGGTTGATATTGATTGACGTGAACATGGCTGTTACAATAAAGGAGACCATTATTTCATCCTCTTCTATCTTAGTGTCTTTGATGGTCTCCAGAATTCGTGGGTGGAGTGGATGGAGTCGCGTGCATCTTCTGCGAAGTGTTTTAGTTTTTGGTATAGCTCCTTGGCCAATCTGTAAGTTGGTGTTTCCAGCTAGCAAGAGTATGGGTCTGATGAGGTTCATAGCTGCTGATTTTGGATAATCTGGAGAAGTGTTGTGTGTTATATCGGTTTGGATTCATTTTTTGGAAGTCGGCCTTACATATTTCTCCAGATATCTGAACATGTTTGAGTAGGGCTGTGATTCGGTTCTCTCGTTGTGGGTTCGGGTCTATCATCACTTGTTGGTATGTGTTGGTATCTGAAAGTAGTGCGTTCTCTTTTTCAATGTAGTCGCTTTCATTTAGAATCACTGTCAAGCGTCCTTTGTCTGCAGGTAGGATAACAATGTTTTCATTGTTTTGTAGTCTTTCTAGTGCTTTCCTTTCTTGTGTACGGAATGTAATTCCTTGCTTTTCTACCTGCTTAGTGTTGGGACAACTACCAGTCTGTTAGTTCGCTGGGTTTCTTTTGTGAGTTGGTTGTCTTTCAGTATTGTTTCTAATGCTGCTAATAATTTTTTTCTTGTCCACATACTGGAAGTTGTAATTTAATCCTCACTCTAAGACGGCTGCTTCAGTGTCTGTTAAGGGTTGGTCAGATATTTTTTTCATCCATGCTTCTATGTTGTCGGTGTTGTTACTTTGTGTAAGTTTGTCCAGTTTTTACAGCATGGCTAGTTTTCTTTTTTAAAATTTCTGTGTTTTTCGCTGTCTAATATCTATGGCTTGTGGTACTGTATCTGTCCATTCATGGCCTGTAGCTGGAGCGAGTAAAGATTTGTGATGCAAAATTTCCCCTAGTTTTCTTTTTTAAAATTTCTGTGTTTTTCGCTGTCTAATATCTATGGCTTGTGGTACTGTATCTGTCCATTCATGGCCTGTAGCTGGAGCGAGTAAAGATTTGTGATGCAAAATTTCCCGGTTTTATTTACGGAGTCTGTTGTGGACATCATGAATCATTTCTCTAAGCATTCTGCGGCCGTTTTCCTCTGCTATTCTCTTGGTTAATGGGGAGTTAAGCGAAGCTTTGTATTGAATACATTTAATTAGCACCTGTTTTCTGAGACACCCGTGCAGGAAGAACTGCCGTTCGCAGGTGACACTCTATCGGATGGCATTCATTTCGTATTTTTGGGTCAGTTTTAGCATATTGCACCCATAGATGTTAGCGAGTTTTGAGAATATGTGTAGCTCAGGTTGAGGTTCTAGGTATAGTTTTGCTCGCTGAGCTGGAAGGTTCATCTTCAAACGGTTTGTCACCATACAAGCTAACATCTTCAGTGAGCCTCCAGACGAAGAACTGCGGAAGATTCCTGCTTTGTATTGATATGTTTTTTTTTCTTTGAGCTGGTGAAGTCATTTCCCGCGGTGATGTCATTTCCTGTGGTGATGCCATTTCCTATGGTGATGCCTTTTCCTGTCCTTTTTCTAGAGGTAGTGAATGAGGTCTAACTCCAATATACTTGTGGATAGAGTTCCGATTGGAATGCCATGCTACAAGGAATTCTCGTGCTTTTCTCTTGGCTTGTCTTAGAATATCTGTATTGTCCCAGTGATGTGGTGTCCTTCGTTATTTGCATGCAAGGATTCTTGTGAGGGAGATAGTCATGCCGTTTTGTGGCTAATTGATGTTCATGCATCCTGGTGGTGAGTATTAGGCTTGTTTGTCGAATGTATTGTTTGTTACAGTTCTTGCATGCTATTTTGAAAATGACGTTAGTTTTGCTTGTTGTTTTTATAGGATTTTTCAAGTTCATTAGCTGCTGTTTTAGTGTGCTGGTAGGATTGTGAGATATCATGGTGCCAATGGGTCCGAGTAGTCTGGCATTCATTTACGGGATGTCTTTGATATAGGGGAGAATGGGTAGGTTTTCGGAACCCGTTTTATCTGCTTGTTTGGGTTTGTTGCTTAGGAATCGGTGGAATATATTGATTGGGTACTCATTCTTTTCCAATACACTGTATAGGTGATTTTCGTCTCCTCTGCCCAGTTCCTCTGTGCTGCAGCTTGTGGTGGCTTGTTGAAAATATGTTCTGATGCAGCTTCGTTTCTGAATGTTGGGATGATTGCTTCTGTAGTTCAATATTTGGCCTGTATGTGTTGTTTTCCTGTAGATGTTGGTTTGAAGTTCCCAGTTGGCTGTTCGCTCTACTATGACATGCCAGGAATGACAATTTGTTGTTGCTTTCCTCCTCTTTAGTGCATTTTATGCCTGTGACTGTATTATTGAGGGTCTTGAAGACTTCGTCTAATTTGTTTCCTTTAATGAGGACAAGGGGGTCATCCATGAAGCACATCCAACATTCAGATTGGTGGGTTAGCAGAGCTGTTTGTTTGAGTATCTGCATTACTGTCTCTGTTAAGAACGCATAAATCGGAGCTTCCGTTGGTGTTCGATTTATTTGCCTGTAAGGTTTGTTGTTTAAGGTGAACTGGGTGGTAAGGCATAGGTCCACTAGCTTGATGATACTGTCCTTCAAAACTCACGCGACTGACCCAGGGGGCACAGTGAAGTCACAGAGGTCTGGGAACCATCAGAAATGTAACGGTTTGTGAGCAAGGTGGAGGTGAGACAAGGACAAAAAGACTGTCTGTCACACGGGGGAAGGCTGGAGAGATCCACCCAATAATTCCTGAAGACCGTCAAAAACATTAAGATAGAAGATGAAGAAATAATGGTCTCCTTTGATGTAACAGTCCTGTTCACATCAATCAACATCAACCTGGCCAACGAACCACTAAATACACTATTAGAAGACATAAAGACACATACACTACACACCACCAACTCCATTATCAAAGGTAGTAACATCAAGCTAGTGGACCTATGCCTTACTACCCACTTCACCTTCAACATAAAAACCTACAGACAAACCAAGAGAAAACGCATGGTTTCTTAGTAGAAACAGTAAAACAGAAAATCGAACAAATAGCTCCGCCAATCATCCAACCCAAAGTTTGTGTCCGCTACGTGGATGACACATTTGTCATCATTAAACGAAACAAGTGAGAGGAAACCTTCAAGACCCTCAGTAATACACTTACTGACGAGGAGAACAGCAACACACTGCGACTCCAAGATGTCACAGTAGAGCGAACAGCCAATGGGGAACATCAAACCAGCGTCTACAGGATAATAACACATATGGACCAAATACTGAACGACAGAAGCAATCAATCGAACATCCACAAACTAAACTAATCAGGACATTATCTCAACGAGCTGCAAAACAGAGGAACTGTGCAGAGCAGAGGAGAATCACCCAAACAGTATATTTGAAAATATTGGGTACCCAATGAACACAATCGCCGATTCCTCAGCAGCAAACACAAGCAAGCATACAAAACGCGTCCAGAAACCCTAGCCACTCTCCCCTACATTAAAGACATCTCGGAAATTACTGCCAGACTACTCAGACCTCTTGTCATCATAGTAGCCCACAAACTCACCAGCACACAAAAACAGCAGCTAATTGACTTGAAAGACCATATACAGACAAGAAGCAATACTAATGTAATTAACAAAATACCATGCAAGAACTGTAACAATCACAACGTTGGACAAACTGGTAGAAAACTAGCCACCAAGATACATGAACATCAACTAACCACAAAACGACATGA
>NW_025215130.1:24689-35967 GCF_004010195.1 Chiloscyllium plagiosum | reverse complement strand
TCTTCCAAACGTGGAATCAGAGATCCGCCAGTCTCTGTAGCTGCGATGACTTTTCGATAGTTCGAACATAACCGTTGTTAACCATTTCGTTTTGACAGCCATAATGATGGGTGAGCTCCAGTCACTGTAATTCACTTCGAAATATCGAGTTGGAACTTGCATTCAATCTCCTTTAAACTGCTTCAACATTAGAGGGTTATGCTCATTAGAATATTGCTTAATTGGAGCAATATCTCCTGTGTCTACATCCTGCACAATTATGTTAGTACTTCAAAGTTTAATCACTAACCTCCCCGTGCAATAGTAAAACATTTTTATCAGTTCATTTCGGTTTTCCTCTGTAAGATAACTCAATATGTACCCTACATTTTGAGAAAGTCCTCATTTTCCAAATTGAACTAACGAATTCCCAATTCAGAATCCTCTGAATTTGGCTCTTCGCTCTGTGTTGTAACAAATAACAGATTCTCCTCTTGTTTTCCTTCCCTTTGGAACATATTGACATGACACACTCTGAGCGATTCCTTCTGTCTGGAGTCCCCATCAGTTACTCCACTTCACTTATTTTTCTTTCAACTGGATGCGAACCACCAAATCTTGCTTTTAAAGTTTCACTTATCACTGGAAGTAAAACTTCCTTATTCCCGAGAGCGAAAATTGCCAATTTTTGATTTCTTGTCTGCTTCCTTTTTCACTGTATGTTGTGATACTTTTAAATGCTGACCATCCAACTCTCCAACACTATTCAATTGAACTCTCATAGTTGACACATAGCTCAATTATATGTTTTCTTTAAATTCTGAATTAGCAATTTCTCCATCATCCATTTTAACGGTCCTCTCACTTCATGCCCCCAAATTGGTTCGAATTGACTGGATTTGATCGATTCGTTTGGTGCATGTATGTTCGCAAAAAGCACAACCGGAATTCTGTTCCCCCAAAGATCTGCATACTCTTGGCTCTCAGCCCTCAATATGATCTTCAATGTTTAGCGCCACCTTTCGCGTGCTCCCTACGAATCTGGATGGGCTACTGCAGAAATGAATTGTTTTATTACTAAGCTGTCCATAACTTCATTTATGAATATTGGTGTGACGTTTGGCGATTGATCGGAACACATCTCTGTCAGTAGTCTGTATCTAGTTTAAAAAATTAAGTATGTCCACTCCAGTCCTTTCAGCTCTGATGTTGTGTAATGGGACGGCCTCTGGAGATCTAGTCAACGCATCAATCATTATTAATGAATATATGTTTCCCACATTTTTGATGTTCAGGATCTGCGAAATCAGGTAAGACGCTTGTAGAGGTTTTCTCAAATGCAGGAAGAGGAGTTAAATGTGGGGCTACTATTATCGTCTGTGTTTTCCAATTACTTGACTCAAGTCATACTCCACAAGATCAGAAAACTCAGTATTTAAAACTTTCAATAACTGGTGCATTCCATTCCTTTTACTTGTAATGTTTTGGGAATTTTCACTGGGCAGAATCTTGAAAACAGCCTTTGAAATGTGAAAAAATGGAGCAAATTCAACGAAATTCGTTCAAGCTGCAGTTCACCTATATCCTTGCGCAGTTCAAGTTAGTACGAATGTTTTGTCTTTTAGCTTGTGTTTTCTTCACTGCAAAACGACCCCAAGTAATAGCTCAGGCTGTACTCACAACACTTCCTTCCTATACCCGACTGGCAATAAGATTTGATGAACTTCTGATCATTTGTCATCTGCCTGGATATGTGTAGTTCTCCATTTTCTCACGAAGTGATTAATTTTATAGTAATAACATTCAGATATATATTCTAATTCGTTTCCTGTGCATGCCTTCTGATACAAGTTATTTAAATTTTCATCTTTCCACTGCAACTCTGTCAACTTATCGGAGCAAAAGATGTTTGCATTGTTATGTATCTGTTTCTGCCTTGTCTCAATCATTTGATCAAACTGGTTCTCTGTTAATTCCATTTCAAAGTACTTATTTGTACTTTTTGGTATCTCCTGTTTCAAATAAAGTCTTTGTTGACTTCATACCACACAGTCAGTAAAGATTTCATGATGTGTGCCCTGAAGTAGTTCACTTGCACTAGTTTCCATGTCATTTTCAGTCGGTAGCACAACCACAAGTAAATCAGCGATATCACTAGCAGGGACAAATAATATTTCTGGTGCTGACAGTTTGTCTACTACTCGTATGATGAATTCTCCATTCTTCTGCAGACACTCTGACCCATATTGCATAACTGAGACCTTTTTGTCTCAACGTGAATTCCGGTTATTCCTACCTTTTCTGGAAATATTACTTCAGAGGTGCATATTTCTTCATCTTTCAAAGTCTCAGACTGAGAGGAACCCGTGTCTTTGAATATTATAATGTATTTACTCACTGACCCTGGCCTATGCGAATGAACTTTACTTTTGCAGGTACATTGTTTAAGAAGACCTGTCACTTCATTCTAAAACAACCCGTGACCAGCCTGTACATTCTGATACAGCATCTACTGCGCTTTTTCTTGCAACTATTCGAAAATGCAGTGGCTTATGCTGTTTCCCTACATCTCGTGTTCCAGTGCATTTCCCAACTGACAAACATTGTGTTGTCATGGGCCTATTTTAATGCAGTGAAAACACTGGAGATTCTTACCTTCTCTGACCCCTACGAAGGGTTTCTTTTTTTATGCTGTTGTATCTCATCCATGTGATCTTCACCGAAATATACCTTTCCTTTTCCACGTGAAGATTTGTCATTTCATCAAATCCGAATTCTTCGTTTTCTGGTCCAACTCATAACCACCAACGATTTTACCTGCTAATCTGGCCGTTTTAGCTTTCTGCTCTTCCATATGATTTAACAGTAATTCAGGAAGTGAATTTTTGAATTCCTC
Organism: Chiloscyllium plagiosum; assembly: GCF_004010195.1. Lineage (NCBI taxonomy): Eukaryota > Metazoa > Chordata > Chondrichthyes > Orectolobiformes > Hemiscylliidae > Chiloscyllium > Chiloscyllium plagiosum. The sequence continues at coordinate 33,092 of NW_025215130.1, read as the reverse complement.
CAAAATAAATGTTTCTCCAACAGTGTCGTAGCTTTCCTCCATTTTTTTCTGCGCTTGTCTCCCTTTCAAAATTACTTTGTTTGATCCTTTCAAACACAATGCAGTTTTGACGAGTGTCCCGTATTAGATTGCTAAAACGTTGTCTGGAATCTTCTGGCATAAGGTCATTTGCACTTAAGATGGCTTTCTTCACGTTCTCATACGCTCCAGGTACATCCCCTGATCGTGATGGCAATACATCACTAGCTCTACCTATAAGGTTCGTTTTGATCAGCAAACCGCATGATCATTGGCCACCGCATTTGGTCTCCCTTTCAAAATTACTTTGTTTGATCCTTTCAAACACAATGCAGTTTTGACGAGTGTCCCGTATTAGATTGCTAAAACGTTGTCTGGAATCTTCTGGCACAAGGTCATTTGCACTTCAGATGGATTTCTTTACGTTCTCATACGCTCCAGGTACATCCCCTGATCGTGATGGCAATACATCACTAGCTCTACCTATAAGGTTCGTTTTGATCAGCAAACCGCATGATCATTGGCCACCGCATTTGTGGAACTACATTTTCTGATCAGATGAAAAAAGGCTTCAACACTTTTCTTATCGAATATAGGCAAAGCTTGAGTATTTTTAAAAAGATCGCCACCAGGAATTTGTCTGCCATGGGTTTGCTCATCCTCCTCCTCCTCTCTTCCTGAGCTGAAATTTAGCTTTAATCTCCATAATTGTCAGCTGCATTTCCTGTCGAAGTGTCAATTTCTGAAGTTCATACGCGCTCCCTATTTCTCTCTGTCTTCTGCTAAAGCCATTCATTATTTTCCTCTGTGCTCTGCTTTTAATCGTAATCAGTTTTGTTGTACTGACCTTATCTTTTGACTGTGCGCAAGCTGCTTCATTTTCCATTGAACTTTAGCCATCTTCATATAATCCCATGGTGTTTACAGCAAATTTAACTGCTGAGCTATTGTTCTAATTATTTCTTCTTTCCACATTTTATGTAGGCAGCTGCATTTGCAACGTCTCTGTTAATACCTGCAATTTGGCCTTAACCACCTTTTGTAAAAGCCACAAGGGCACTTCTTCCATTCCAAGAATCCCTTGGTGACTGAAAGATCCATTGCTATCCTAAGCACTGCTGAACTAAGCAATTTCAAAACTCAGAATAAAAGACACAAACACCTACCACTCACTGCCTTCGAGTCCGAAATATCTAGTCCCAATTCGGAACAACAGAGCAAACTCGGAAAAGAGCCGCCAAACTGTCATGGACTAAGCCAGTGCCCTCAAAACATTTGAAGAAGGTAGTCTGAACCCGAACATTGGTAGTTATTTTCAGCAGGTGGATAACTGGGTATTCCAGGAGAGAATTAGTTTGTCAAACCGAGTAGTTTTAAACAAAACAGTATTTATTTTATGAAATTACTGAATGTAACACAAAGATGGAAAAAATAAGATTATGCCAAATAACGTAATCTATCCGAGGCCCAACAGATCATCCCACTTAATAATGTTGTTCCAGAATACTTGAAACAATTCCCATAATCACCGCTTGGCACGAAAGGTCATATTAAATCAGACAGAAAACCAGTCCGAACATGCTTCCAGCAGCCTATCTTCCCCCCAGTTAAAACTACGCTACCAGAGCAAAGCTGAGCTTTGAAAACTGACCACTCTATTTTCATTATAGAAGTGTTATTTTTTATTTTGAATGCATTCTGCCTGAGGGAATATCGATTCACTATAAACACGTTGGGCTTATAACCCTTCCATATTCAACCATTTCAGAACCTGTGCCTTCACAAACTCTGTGCAATAAACTACGAACAATGTAACCTTGTTAAAGGAATGTCTTCGTCCGAATACCTACACATCTTCACGCTACTTATGCAAACAAAATACCACTACGCACATATTGAGGCACACAGACATATGCATGTAGAGATTTACACAAGTTTGCATCACATATATTTGTATTCAGTAGCACACATGCACTCAGCAACGCATGCACACGTTCTCACAAACATGCAAGTACATTCAGCACACTAAATGAAACACATATATACTCAGATGCATCCTCGCTCTAATGTCATGATTACAATGAATGTAGTATTTCATCCTCATCCTCCAGAGAAAAACGGACTGAGTAATTGGCATCATTTCCCGGTAGACTGGAGAGCCACTTCTTCTACTCATTAGTGGCAGTACGTGCAATGTGGAAGAGACACTGCAGAAATTCCTCCACACATGCATGTAGGCCAGTAAGTACACACGGACCCACACACACACAAACATACACGCACACAATTTCAAAAAAGACCTCCAAATACACATGGACATGCCTGCACCTGTGAACACACGCTCATGCATACAAAAATTCACGTGCACACGTTAGTGTCGACATATATCCACTTATCAAATATCCACATGCATACTTATAAACGTGCACAAATATACCGAATTCAGGCACCTACACCTACATTATTGCATGCTGATCATAAAGTACACAGACAAGCATGCGCACGCGCACATACACACATAAACTCACGTGTATAAATATACACACAAATGCATGCATATGCGCCAATAGAGGCCAAAAAAATTAAAAAGCAAATATTGAAGGAGGGGGAAGGTTAAATATGTGGGCGAATCAGTCAGTAATAGAAAGGCTGTTTGAAATAGTTTCTTTCAGTGTATAAAGGGCTAAGAAGAGGCCGAAATGGGTATTGGGCTGCTGAAAAATTACACAGGAGAAATAGTATTCAGGAAAAGCGAAATGTCTGAAGAAATGAAAAAAAAAATGCTTCAGTCTTCACAGTCGAAGGCACAAGAAATTTCTCAAAATGTCTTAGAGGGTAAAGAGGCAGAGCTGAGTTTGGCAGCCATCACCAAGAAGAAAGTGCTGGGAAAACTGAATGACCTGCATGCGGATAATTCTCCCAAACAAGAAGGATAACGCGCGAGATTCCCATGTCGGACAGCCTATGAGACAATGGACGGTTTAGTGGTAATTTTTCAGGAATCAGTAGAAGAAGAAAGGGCTCCAGAAGCCTGGAAATTTGCTAACTTAACACCCCTGTTTAAAATTTGAGTATGGCAGAATTTGGAAAATTATATGCCAATTAGCCCAAATTTGGACGCAGTATGGTCGTGGAATCCATGCAGAAGGATGTAATTTCTGAATACTTGAGGTTGATGCGAAACTAACACAGAATCCGTATGTTTTCATCAAGTTAGATCATGTTTGAAAAATCTGCAAGCATTCTTTGTGGAATTAACGAGCAGTTTAAAACAAGAAAAATCAATGGATGTAATATTGAAGAAATTCAAAGGGGTCTTAGTAAAGAGCTACAAAGGAGGCTACTGAGGAAGATTAGGGACCATGGCTTAAGAAACGAAGTTCGAGCATGAACAGAAGCTTGGCTGTCTGTGAGAAAGAAAAGAGTTGGGATAAAAGGGTCATTCTCAGAATTTCAGCTCTTCACAGTTGGTGTTACACAAGGCTGACTCTTGGGAAAACAGTGTTTTCGCTTTATACATGAACGATGTAGATGAAGGAAGTGACGGCATTCTGCATAAGTTTGCAGATGATTCAATAATATGTATAAGGTCAAGTAGCATTAAGTAGGCGTGGAGACTGCAGAAGGATTTGGATTATTGCGCAGGGCGTGCAAAGAATGGCAGAGGAGGACATTATGGAGAAGTGTGAGATTATACGACTAGATGGACCCAATATGCCGGCCACCACAGCGGACAGCTGAAACTGACAACCGGAAGCGGCAAGGACAGGCCACTATAAATGCCGGAGGAAACACCACAGAAGCGCTTCACAGGAGGCTCCCATGCACTGAGGATGTCACCTAGACAGTGGACGAAACGTTTGCAACAAAACCTTCCAGCTCGGCGAACAGAACCACAGCAATAGAGGCGATTTTCTGAATGGGGAGATAATTCAGAAGTCCGAAGTTCAAAGAAACTTGGGCATTCTTTTCCAGGATTCTCTCAGGGATAACTTACTGATTGAATCAATATTTTGGAATGAAAATGCAATGATGGCATTTATTTCGACAGGAATTGAATTTTAAAGCAGCGAAGTAATTTGGGGTATGTATAAGGCGCTGATCGGACCACTTTTGATGTATTGTGCGCATGCTTGCGCTCCATACCTCAGTAACAATGTATGGCACATTCACAATAATTGTCCGTTGAACGACAAGGCTGACAGATGATGGTCGTTAATACTGGATTGAGTTTAGAAGGATGAAGTGGAACTACTTGAAACTAACAGAACATTGAAAATCCTGGACAGAATGGAGCTGGAAGATGCTTCCATTCATCATAGAGACTACGAATCGAGGGCATCACCTTCGAGTAACGACAAGACTTTTTTGAACAGAGATCAGGATAAGCCAGAGAATGGTGTAACAACTGAATTCCCTGCCATAGAAGACAGTAGAGGACAGGTCATTGAGTGCATTTAAGATAGACAGAGGCAAGTCCTTACTTCTTCAGGCCTTCAGTGGTAATGTGGAGAAAGCGAGAGAATAAGGTTAAGAAAATTATTAGACATGATAAAATGGTGGAGGAGACTTGATGGGCAGAATGGCCTAATTTTTGCTCCTGTGTCTTACAGTCTTCTGATGGCGATATACCATTAAAATCTCAGTCACCAGTGGACAGTTATGTATACAAATCATGGAAAGCCGTTAAAAAAAATTATGCTGCGTGTTCTCGTATGTGATTTTAATTTACATGCTATTTATTATAACTCTCTCATTCCGCTTAAATGTGGATTGGGTCAGATGAATACAGGATGGATGCTTGAAATAAAATGTGAGATTCCAACCAGGGAAGAGGCTGGTCTAGGCCTTTTATTGAGGAATGAACTTGGCCATCTTTTCCAAGATTCAGTGAGGGAGCAGTTTGGGAGCAGTGACCATAGTTCTAAACGTTTTACCAAGTTAATAGAAGAGATAAGACTTCACTCTGGCCAAATTTCTAAATTATTGGACATCTAATTTCAATAGTATTCGAGAGAAAATGGAAAAGAATACATTCGGTTGAAGCCAATGTCATTTCTTAATACACGAATTGCAAGACATAAGCCATCAGTTGTAAGAAAAGTATTGGAGACGTTTCTAACAAACCTAATTTACTCATACTTGGAGAAGAATGCACGCCCTTCGGCTCTTGATGTTGTGCTGACCTGTGAAACTAATCGGAGTCATTCTCATCCACACTATTCCATTACCATATGTATATTTATACAATGACTTTTTAAATGACCTTTATGTTGGCGAGTGTGCCAGTGTTGCAAACAGGTCATTTCATGCACTTTCTACTCTCTGAGTAAACAAACACTTCTGACATCTCTCCATTTCTATCTCCCATCAATTTTAAGTTATGTCCCCTTGAACCACCCGTCACAATCCGAGGGAAAAGGCTGCCAATGACTCCACTATCTGATTATCTGATGATCGTATATGCCTCTCTCGAATGAAAACATCCTCAATTCACTCAGCCTTTCTTATAAGACCTTCCCTCCATTGCAGGTAATACCCTGGCAACTCTATTCATAACATACTTTCCAATGTTTCCGAATCCTTCATTTAATTCGACGACCAGAAATGGATGCAATTCTCCAAGTGCGGCCAAACTAGAATTTAATACATCTGTGCATGACCTCCTGACTCCGAAACTCAACCCCTCTATCAAGAAAACTAACAGACCATATGTCTTCTTAACAACTCTATCAATCTGGGTGTGCAACTGTCAGGGAGAATTACACTTGGACAACGAGATCTCTGTGCTCTTCTACGTTACCAATAAACTGACCATTAACCTTGTGCTCTGTATTCGGATTACTCCTTCTAAAGTGAATAATGTCGCAATATTCCGCATTAAAATCCATTTGTCACATCTTTATCCTTCTGTAACCTGAAACATTCTTCTGCACTGTCGACAACTCCATCAACGTTCGTATTGTACGCAAATGTCCTAACCAATCCTTCTTTCCCCTCATCCAGGGCATTTATAACAATGACAACAGCAGTGGTCTGAAAATACACCCTTGCAGTAGACCACGGGTAACTGAACTCCAACATGAGCATTTCAACACCAACCACCACTCTCTGTCTTTATACAGCCAGACAATATCTTATCCAAAAAGCTAAATCACCCTCAATTCCATACCTGGGCAATTCCATAAGTAGGCAGCACGTTGGCACAGTGGTTAGTACTGCTGCCTCACAGCGCCAGAGACCCGGGTTCAATTCCTGCCTCAGACGACTGACTGTGTGGAGTTTGCACGTTCTCCCCGTGTCTGCGTGGGTTTCCTCCGGGTTCTCCGGTTTCCTCCCACAGTCACAAAGATGTGCAGGTCAGGTGAATTGGCCATGCTAGTAGTGTTAGGTAAGGGGTAAATGTAGGGGTATGGGTGGGTTGCGCTTTGGCGGGTCGGATTGGACGTGTTGGGCCGAATGGCCTGTTTCCACACTGTAAGTAATCTAATCTAACCTAACCTCCACATTTTCTGCAATGGCCTATCATGGGCCACCTTTTCAAACCCTGAAGTGAAATTAAATTCCACACATCAACCGCTTTACTCTAATCCACCTGTTTTGTCACCTTCTCAAAGAACTCAATAAGTTTTGTGAGGCACGAACTGTGCTTTACAAAACCGTGCTATCGATCATCCAACACTTTATCAGCAAATGATGTGAGGTTCACTTATCGATGATTACCAGGATTGACTCCACCCCATTTCTTAAACAAGGGAATAACATTTACTATCCTCCAGTCTTCTGGCACTGCACATGATGACGAAATAAATATAAACGCAAAGCCTTGGGTTTCTTTGCCTAACTTCCCAGAGAATTCAAGGATAAATCCCATCTGGCACAGGAAATTTAACTATATTTATACTTTCCGGAATTGCAAACACTTCCACCTTGTGAACTTCTATCCCGTGTCAGCTGAAACCTCTATCTCAGCGTTCTCCTCGATATCAATTGTCTTTTTCCTGCGTTAATGCCAACGAAAAATATTCATTTAGCTACTCTTCTAGCTCCTCGCATTCCGTACACATCTTCCAACAACTGCCCTTGACTGGCTGTAATCTTCCTCCCGTCATTCTTTTATTTCTGACATACTAAAGAAAGCTTGAGGGTTTTCATTGATTCTACCTGCAAAACGCTACTCATGTGCCCTCTTGCTATTATTCGTGCTCTGTTTAGGTCTTCCTGGCTAATATGTAAATGGAAAGGTGTATACCTTTCCATTTCAATCGCACAAATAAACGTAACCGAATGGTGGTTCGTTTCACCAAAGTACTCAGCTACGTCCAAATCTAACACGTGGCTGGGATCATTATCCAGTACCATATCGAATGTGGCTTTGGCTGTTGCCTGCCTACCTGCATACTTTGTCAGGAAACCCTCCAAAACACACTGAAATAAAAATTGCACTCGAAGAATACCGTTTCCAGTCAACATTTGCAAGTTGAAGTCCCCATAACCACCACGATGTTACTTGCGCTTCGATCCAGAATCATCTTTCCAATTCTTTCCTGTAAATCTCTGTAACTTTTGAACACCCTATAGAAAACTCACAACAGTTTCACCTTTCCTTTCCTGTTTTTAATTTCAGACTATATTACCGCAGTAGATGAGTCCTCATCAAACGTCCGTTCTAACGCAGTAATACTCTTCGTGACTAACAATGCCGAACCTCAACTTCCAATATCACCTTCTCTGCACGTCCTTGAACGTGTACAACCCTGACCCTCCAACAACCGCTCCTGAACCTGGGGTTATCCAAGTTCCGAAACGGCAGAACTTCGATATACCACGTCCCACCCAATGCTGCAGGTTCGCCCACTTGTTTCCAGATGCTCCAGGCATTGAAGCATACATTCCTCAATTCATCTTCCTCCTTGCTGGTACACTCCAGCCACCTTAAAAACATATTTATGACCTTACTACTTCCAACCTCTTGGGCACTGGATCTGCAATTCAGTTTCCCATCCTCCTGCTGCATTCGCGTAAACTGTTCAGAAGAGTATTTGCTATTTCCCCCAAGAGGTTATTGGTACCATTCCTGTTCAGATGTAATGCATCGCGTTTGTAGAGGTCCCACTGAGCCCAGGTTGAGCTCCAGTTATCCAGGTATACAAAACCTTCCGTCCTGCAGCATCCCTGTCGCCACGTGCTCAACGGATCACTCTATCCCACGCCTCCATCGCACGTGGCATGGGTACCAAAGGAGAGATAAAAACTCTGTTTGTTCCTGTTCCTAGCTTCCACACGAGCTTCCTTGAAATCTTGTCTTCTATCCCCTGCACATTCCCTACCTACTTTGTCAGTGTCTGTGTAGAACAAGGCATGGGGCTTCTTTCCCCTTCCCCT
>NW_025215130.1:12576-24304 GCF_004010195.1 Chiloscyllium plagiosum | reverse complement strand
CTCGCACCCTGCTTTTCCGAGCAGCAGAGACAGCCTGCCTGCCAGAGACCTGAGCTGCACGGTACCCCTGGTAAATCGACTTCTCAAATGCGTACAAAATGGTATACTTGTTTCTGAGGGGGAAGTCCACAGGGGATTCCTGCATTGTCTGCCTTTTCCCTTTCCATCGTCTGACTGTAATCTATGTACCTTTTTCCTGTTCGAGAGGTGTGACTACCTCCCTGTAACTCCTCTCAATTTCCCCTTCAGCCTCCCGAATGATCAAAACTTCATCTAGCTCCAGCACCAGTTGCCTCAAGCAGATTCCAAGAAGCTAGTGTTGTGTGCGCGTCCTGCCGTTGAAGTCAATGGGGACACCAGTGGCGATTCTTACCACCCCCATTCTATAGAAGGAGCAATCAACTGCCACAACAACCACTCCCACTGTCCTGTATTCCCAAAGATACGACTGAAAATTATAGACTAGTAACCTCTTCCAATTTGGCGCACAGAGAACTTAGTATTTGTCAAAGGAGGACGATGGGTGCGAACCACGACATAAATAGTGCTTCGGATAAAGCAACCACTCCAATACATTACCTCGCTTACTCAGCCTTCCGGTGTCCACTGGTGTTCAGCGTTGACTCATTCTATACTTGAGGTAGCCATGCTTTGGAGGTGCTGCTGTTGGACAGGCTTGTACAAAAATAAAAATCACACAACACTAGGCTACTGTAATAATGAGGAAGCAAGGTGGACAAGTCGTCAACATCGGACCACGCTACAGACTTGACAAGGACAGGGGTATGCAGGACAGGATGGGGAACGTTTTGGAATAGAAGTGTAAGAATGTGATTGGGGACATGATGTTCAGAATGGCTCACAGAAGAGTGGATCTGGGCAGGACCAGATACGTATGAATGCAGATGAGAACGAGGGAGCTCCGCGAGCGGGGAGCGAATCGTATTACTGCTCGAGACCCATAAGAGACGGAAGATATTGAACTGATAAAGGGATTGAGAAATCCGGTGTCATCGCTAAAAGAAAAGTTCAGAATAATGGGAGAATACAGTTAAATGATACCAAATTCAGTTGAAAAGCTCGCTTATCAGACAATTGTCCAAAGATATACGAATCTCAATTTTACATTGTACTGTCAGGTACTTGTTTGTGGATGCAATGTGTTATTCTTCTGGGCTGGAGAGGATTGGTTGTCTCTCCGGAATAGCTCCGTAATAAGGTGGTTGCAAGCTGCCTAATTGAACTGTTGCTTTTTATGTGCTGTTGGATCAGCCACAGTTCCACTCAGGAGGGAGCTCTGTGACCTAAACTCAATCACACTGTAGGAATGCGATATATATTATTTTACGCGGGTTGTCCCACCGCAGCTGAAGACACCACCAAGGCTACCCATAACGCCATTTCCGCCCATTTGGTTGCTGCCGACCGAGATATTCCCACTCCCGCTGAAGACAATCACCACAAACACCACCAAAGACAACGTAAGGTCCGGTCCATCGCCGGGAATGCCAATGAATACGCCACTTCTGTCCACGATCAGTACCGTTAACAGCACATGATTTGATGACAGCTCAAATGATACCATGACCACAACCGCTCCTGAGGCAGTCTCCGTCCCATTCCCAACTGCATCACGCTACTAGGAGCTTAACTGCAGCTTTGCCGACTTTTTCTTTCTCATCCCCAGACCTCCACCTTACTGCGAGTGTGCGTTCAGTCCTCAGTGGAAGTCGGATCTTCTTGCATCATGGTCCATAGAACATAGAACATAGAACATAGAAGAATACAGCGCAGTACAGGCCCTTGGGCCCTCGATGTTGCGCCGAGATTCCACACTTGTTCCAGCATATTTTTTTCTTCTGCTGTCTCTGTCTCTGTGCTTACATCAAGACTCCCACACATCTTCGAAGGATTCGGTCTCCTGCCTCCAATATACCCCATCCACTGAACACCCTACGCTGGTGTGTTAGCCGCCACGCCCACTTCATCTCCGACTGCCGACATTAAATTGACCTCCTCAACCTGTCTACTCCTTTCACGCACTCCAACCTGTCACACTCACTATGCACAATCCTTAACTACTTCCGCTGCAAACCCAAATTAACCATCAAACCAAGGGACAAAGGAGAGCACTGTGATAGTGTGGTGGTCAGATCTCGACACCGCTGATGTCAGATGCATTCCCATGAAATCCTCCTCGGATGCTCTCTCGATCACGGCCTCAACCTCTATCACTAAACTATGATCTTACAGACAATTCCAACCTTATCATTTCAAGGGATATCCCATCCACAGCCTCCCACCTCATCGTCCCGTAATCCCACACCAGATGGTTCTACCTCTTGCCCAAAATTCACAAACGTGACTGCTCCAGTTGATGCAGCGTCCGTGTCTGCTGTTGCCCCACCGAACCTATTTTCTCATATCTTGACAGCATCCATACCCCCTTGGTCTTATAACTCCGCAATACATTCGCGTCACCACCCACACCCTCTCCCTCCTCCATGACTTTCCTTTTCGCAGTTTTTATTGCCTCATCTTCACCATGGACAACCGTTCCCTGCACAGATCCATCCATCATGGTGAAATCATGCAAGCCATCAGTTTCTTCGTCTTCCACCAATCCTTTCCAGTCCCCCACCAACGGCACATTCATTCACGTGGCAGAACCTGTCTTCACCCTCAGCAAAGTCTTCTTCGAATCCTGCCGTTTTGTTCAGATCTAAAAAGGAGACTTGAGCTCCAATGTGTTTCCCTGCCATGCCTGCGTGTTCAGCGGATATGTGGAACAATACATCTTCAGTGGTTAACGTTTCACCAATCCACAAATTTTCCTCCCCAACTGTATTGGTGACTTCGTGGAGGCCTGCTTCTGCTTCATGAGGAGACTTTGACACATCATCAACTCCACAGCCCTGACCTCCAGTTCACCCTTACCTTCACAGACACATCTCTCCCTTTCCTGTACATTTCAATTTCCATTTCCAGCAAAATGGAGATCAACTTCAATCCTACCCACTCCCACATCTACTTGAACTGCTCATCATCCCACACCCCGTCCTGTGAAAATGCTATGCCTTAATCCCAATTCCTCTGCCCTGGCCGCGTTTGCTCCCAGATGGAGCACTTCCGTGCCTGAACATCTCAAATGGCCTCCTATTTCAAGGAGAACAACTTCCACTTTCTACGGGGGCAACAATACCCTCCAGACTTCCCTACCTCGCCCATGAACCCAACCCTCTAAACGCAATAAGAAACCCCCCATTGTCCTCACTTTCCATCCCACCAATATACCAATAAAAAGTGTTCTTCTCCGCCATTTCCACACCGACTGTCAGATCCCACCAACAGAGATATATTTCCATCCCCACTCTCAGCATTCCACACAGACCATTCCTTCTGCGACTCTCTCGTTTGGTCCACGGTCCCCAAAATGCCACACTCCACTCTAGTCAATTTCCCTTCCGGCTGCAAGAGATAAAAAAACCTGTGCCCACACCACGCCATCACCTCTTTCCAAGTCCCTATATCCTTTCACATTCAGTAGACGTATTCTTGCGCACCCAAATACCTCATCTGCTATGTCCATTGATCTCGATATGGTGGCTTGTCCTTTGGGAGTACTACATTTGAGGCTCGTGAAAAGCGCGATTCTGTATGGAGGGGCGTGAATGAGGCTGATACTCTCGAACTGGCGGAATGCTTTAGATATCATCTCTGGAAAACAAGCAACAAACAACCCCAGTGCTCTGCAGACGACCACTTCATCTCCCACTCCCACACCGTAAAGTCACATGCAAGTTCTGGACGTCCTTCTTCTCCAAATGTTTGCCATACGTTGCCTGGAGGAAGAACTCCTCAACATCCACCTTGCAACATCCAAAGACATGACATCAACGCAGAATTTGCCATGTCCTCATTACGGTTTTACCTGCCCATGTTCCTTCCCGTCTATGCGTTCCATCTTCTTCTCCGATGTATCACGATCAACTCACTGCTGCAACTACCTATTTTCTTCCCAGTTACCTTCACATTAACACCCATTCCGACCGACATCTCTCTCATCACCCTTCCCTGTCACAATCTTGATGACCGGCCGATGTCTGAAATGTCGATTTCCCTGCTCCTCGAATGCGGCCTGACCTGAACTGCCTTTCCAATGTGAAACCTTTTGAATCAAAAGCCATTCGGACTATTGCTACACCAACCAAGCTTTTACAGACAGTCATAAATCCGTCCTATCAGATTCCTCTCCAATCTTGTGCCCACAAAAGGCATAACTCTGACTTGTTTGTAATTCACAGCGGTATCCCTATTCCTTTCTTGAAGGAGTCTATTGCCACAGTCAATCATCTGTTGCGACTCCAGTGCATAGTAAAGATCATGGCCGAAAAAGCAATGTCTTTCCTCACTTCCCCACGAAACCAGAGTGTATCCACTCTGGCCCACGAGATTTATCCATTCCCATGCTTTTCAAAATGTCCAGCACATCTTCCGTTTCAACATTACGCTGTTCGAGAATATCAGCCTCTTCCACATATCTCCATACAGAATCCCACTGTTCTCGATCCTCAAATGTAATTCTCACTCATGAAATTGTTGCTGGGTTAGAGGAAACGACGAAATAAATAGCATTGTCGAAAATGAGTTCTTTTTTATTAACTGGCTGGTTGTGCACAGAGATGAAAATATAAGTCATTGTTTAAGTGTGCATGGTATTCATATTAAAAAAAAAGTCAATAACACAATGGAGAGATAAATGCACCATATATACAATAGTGGAGCCACTCAGCAGGGTTTCATTCACAGCTTGTGAGTTCAAGGTATTTACCAACTTATCCTTGTCACTCACTTAGAAAATGCAGCAGTTAATGATTGGGGTGATATGTGTACGCTCTTTCACCTTCAGGCTTTTTCTGTCCTGGACATTGTTTCAGTGCTGCCGTCAGCATATTCGTGCCAGCAACAAGTCTACTGTCAAGACACTTGTTGTGGTTCTGTTCGCCGAGCTGAGAATTTGTGTTGCAGACGTTTCGTCCCCTGTCTCGGTGACATCCTCCAGCTCTCCGTTGCAGTGGTCGGTATATTGGGTCCAGATCGATGTGCTTATTGATTGAATCTGTGGATGAGTACCATGCCTCTGGGAATTCCCAGGCTGTTCTCTCTTTGGCTTGTCCTTTAGTAGTAGTGTTGTTCCAGTCGAATTCATGTTGCTTGTCATCTCTCTGTGTCTACTAAGGATAGCTAGAGGCATGGCACTCATCCACAGATACAATGAATAAGCACATCGACCTGGACCCAATATACCGACCACTGCAACGGAGAGCTGGAACTGACAACCGGAAGCAGCAGATTCAAACCACTAAAAATGTCGGAGGAAAGATCACAGAAGCGCTTCACAGGAGGCTCCCAAGCACTGAGGATGTCATCTAGACAGGGGACGAAACGTCTGCAACACAAATTCCCAGCTCAGCGAAGGGAACCACAACAACGAACACCCGAGCTACAAATCTTGTCAAGATACCTTCTTGAAGAAGGCCTTATGCACAAAACGTCGATTCTCCTGCACCTTGGATGCTGCCTGACGTGCTGCGCTTTTCCAGCAACACATTTTCAGCTCTGACCTCAAGCATCTGCAGTCCTCACTTTCTCCTGCTGTCAAGATAAACAAGTTCAAGCTATTACTAAGTTTACAATGCACTTCAGTGAATGTTTTACACTGTTATTGAGCTTACTTCTGAATTGTTGCTGTCTTGCAGTGTAAATGAATTGTTGGCAAATACACTGAAGAGCTGTATCATGGCCGAAGCACGTTTTCCAACATTGTGGAGATCTGAGCCAGAGGTATGAAGTTCAAAATTGCAATTTACAAATACATATCAGAAACAAGCGGAATCGCCAATAAAACCACGCAAGTATCAAATATGCTAAAAAGTAGAATAATCAAACTGCTTCACTTCTGCAATCTTAGTCGTTCCGATTCTCTGCAACGCTTCAGTGCTGGAGCCCATGCCATAATCTACAATGCGTCTGACTGTCAGAACACTGAGCAGAAAAACAAGAAAGAACGTGATAAGGGGAGTTAACATTAAATCAAACGTGACAATTACGGTCCATGACGCGTAATCAACAAAGATGAGTTTCAGTCTCATTCCAAGGGAACACTGCCAACTATAAAACCAAACATCCCTGTGCACTCACATTTGAAAGAACAATGTTGTCATTGTCGACAGGACTATTGACGGAACACTGTGGGATAGGAAATGTTGATTACTTGTTCAAGAAGGGGAGTGGAAATTATAGAAAGGTGTTCCTTTCTATTGTTGTGGGTAAAGTGTTGGAAAAGAGTATAAGAGGTAGCATTTCTCGTGATCAAGAAAGGAAGACGCTGATTACTGATTGTCAACACTGTTTTATAGAGGGTAGGTCTTTCCTCACAATCTTTATTGAATTCTATGAGAAGGTGACCAAATTGTTAGATGAGGGTAAAACGGTTGATGTGGTGTATATGGGCTTCAGTGAGATGTTTGATAAGTTTCCCCACGGTGAGCTATTCCAGAAAATACGGAGGCGAGGTATTGAGGGTGCTTTAGAGATTTGAATTAGAAATTGCCTAGCTGAAAGAAGGCAAAGAGTTGTAGTTCATAAGAAGTCTTCATCCTGGAGTTCGGTTAGTAGTAATGTACCTTATGATCTGTTTTGGTGCCACTGCGGTTGGTCCTTTTCACAAATGATATGAATGAGAGCGTAGAAGGATGGGTTAATATATTTGCAGATGACACTAAGATCAGTAAAGTTGTGGATAGTGCCGAAGAGTGTTGCAGGATAAAGAGGAGGATAGATAAGCTGCATACCTGTGCTGAGATTTGGCAAATGGAGGTTAATTTGGAAAAATATGACCTGACACACTTTAGAAGGCGTAACCGAAATGCAGGGTATTGGTTTCATGATAAGATTCTTGGCATTGTAGATAAACAGAGATATCTTAGTGTACCTGTGGATACATCGATCCCTGAAAGTTGCCAGCCGAGTTGATAGACTAGTTGAGAAAGCATACGGTGTATTAGCTTTTATTGGGAGAGTATTTGAGTTTCAGAGCCATGAGGTCATGCTGCA
This sequence comes from Chiloscyllium plagiosum, assembly GCF_004010195.1. Classification (NCBI taxonomy): domain Eukaryota; kingdom Metazoa; phylum Chordata; class Chondrichthyes; order Orectolobiformes; family Hemiscylliidae; genus Chiloscyllium; species Chiloscyllium plagiosum. The sequence goes on along the minus strand of NW_025215130.1, from coordinate 17,188 downwards.
GCTACGCAAATATCTGGTGCGGTCGCACTTTGAGTATTGTGTACATTTCTGGCGACTGTATTACAGGAAGGATGTGGAGGCTTTGTAAACTGTTCAGAGGAGATTTCCAAGAATCTTGCCTGTTATGGAGAAATATATGACGAGGAAAGGTTGAGTGACTTTAGGCTATTTTCCTGAGATTGAAGAAGGTTAAGAGGTGACTTAATTCAGATATGTAAAAAGACCAGTGGGTTAGTTGAGGTAGACAGGGAGAGCCTTGCTCTTTCGTTAGTGATTGGTAGCACGAGATGACGTAGCTTTAAATTAAGGGGAAATTGATGTAGGACAGATATCAGAGGTAGTTTCTTCCCTCGGAGAGTAGTTGGGGCGTGTAACGGACTGCCAGCAACAGTAGTCGACTCCCCAATTTTAAGGGCATTTAAATGGTCATTGAATGCAAATATATGAAGGCAAATGGAATAGTGTAGTTTAGATGGGTTTCATAGGTCGCCGCAACATCGAGGGCTGAAGGGCCTGGACTGCGCTGTGGTCCTTTCTGATCTATGTTGTAACCTCAGTTGTTTTGTTCCTGTGCAGTGCATTGTTTTCCAGCGTCTCACATTAAATGGCCACGAATCGATCACAGGTGACAGCCCCAGTGTGCCAGAGAAATACAACGGTGGTTGCAAAGCTCAAGCTGGTCGTGAGAGAACAAGCAGGTGGAATAAGCAGGAATGAATCACGGAAACAAATTGCATCTACTCACCTCAGTATAAGGTGCGTGAAAGCGACCAGGATATAGTGAAATATGCATTTAACCAAAGAACAGTTACCGAGGGGCCAGGATGACAACTCTACTGAGTTTAACTGAAAGTCACAGAAAGATAATGTCAGATATTTCTGGTCAGACACGAAGACAAGGGCACAATAAACATATCCAGCTTGATAATTTGTTTGCTTTCTGCACCTCCAATGAGGCAAAAAAATGGCATGCGCACCATTTAAGTTAAATTTCCTTTGGTACAAAAGAAATATAACTTTTCATTTATTTCCTCGAGAAAGCAAATCACGAGAAGTAGAATGAAGTGACGTCAGGAAAGGATGAAATGTTTTATCAATGAGTGTATCCAACAGTATCAAAGAACACTTTCAGCGAACAGGATAACACTGAAAAGAAGGTTAATTTAAACAGACAGTAACATAATTTGATCTTTCTGACCATATGGAGATCACGGACGCAATTAACAATATCTAGGTTGAAATTGTTTTCATTTTCCGCCCCTTCTATGACAAAGGACGATATTTTTGTCACTATTTCTTTCGAGTATTCTTTGATAAATTATTGCTTAACATTTATTTACTCAGTACCGAAAATGATTAAAGATGCATGGAATCTATTTGATTGGCTGAATTAAAATGCAGAGAAGTATGTAACCGACAATGTGATTTCTTAATCAGTGTATCCAATAGTACAAGATCGGATCTGGCGCCAGTTTAAAAGCTGGGCAACACTGATGGCAATTGATTCCTTTTGACATGTTAAGTGGAACGAGAGGTTGTGGTATGCAAAACAGAATGCATGAGGTTACAAATCACGCAACACCAGGTTATAGTCCAACAGGTTTATTTGGAAGCACACTAGATTTTGGAGGGTCGCTCCTTCATTAGGTGATAGTCAATCACCTGATGGAGGAGCGACGTACCGAAAGCTGGTGTGCCTCCAATCAAACCTGTTGGACTGTAACCTGGTGTTGTGTGATTTTTAAAATTGTACACCCCAGTCCAACACCAGCATCTCCAAATCAAGAATGCATGAGGGATGCGAAAATTGAATTAAGACATTCTAACACGTTTGAACCGAACCTTCAGTTTCTAAAAAAAGGAAGGGTTATGAAACTGCAGTGAAGACAGTTTGATAGAAGCAGGTCTTTCAGAATCATTGAAACGGGAATGCAAGTATTTTATATATAGTTCATGCATGAAGTATCATGATGTGTCAGGCTTTATTCGTTCCCCACAAATGCTTCCAGACAGTTTACAATGAGGCATATTGCTGGAGTCACACTTGGTGTATCTCGGAAAACACACCCCAGTGTCCTGACATCGCCATGTCGATCTTGGGTACAGTCTCGAGGCGGATGGTAACTGTAAATCCACAGATTCTCATCGCTATTTGGACAACACCTCTTCCCTGCAAGAAGCCCACCGAATTCTCCCAATTTCTCGGACGACATGGCATGTACTTGGATGTGGAGACATTCCACTTGCAAACTTTACAGATGTCCATCGATTTGGATTAACGTGTTATTCACCCCTCTACCATCGAAACAGCCTTCGGCGCACCTCCTCCAAACCCCGATTTACTACTCTCAATTCCCTTTAAACGCCATAAAAATGGGTCCAACTGTGTCCTCACGTAGCATCCGACCAGACTCCGCATCTAACCTATCATCCTAAAACAGTTCTGCCAATTCTAATTAGACCGCTCCACAAAGAGTATCTTGCTCTCTCCACCTCATCCTGCATAACGCAAGTATCATTCTGTTGCATATTTCTTTCAAGCCATATGCCCAACCAACACCCACGAAGCTCAAGCAACCATCCCCTACGAACAAAAGACAATCAAAATCTGTTGGCACCACCACTCCTTCACCTCCATTCCTGGCCCCAGAAAGACCTTCCCGGTGAGATAAATGTTCACCTGTAATTCTTCCAAAGTAGTTTATTGTATCCAGTGATCTCGATACATCGCTGCGACAAAACGTTAAGTGAGGCCACATTTTGCTGAGCATCTTAGCCCGGCCTATAGGTTCTGACCTGATCTCCCAGTCACTGTCCATTGTAATTCGCTTTCACAATACGTTTCCAACATGACCATCCTTAGCCTCGTACTTTGCCACAGCGAATCAGACCACATATTGTGGGAAAGACCACCTCATCTTCCGCCTGTGGAGATGACAGTCTGTAGACATAACATTGCATTTTCTACTTTCAAACAGCTTCCCTTCCCATCCATCAACACCAGTCCCAGGCCTCTACATCTCCCATCCATTCGACTAATCAACACTTTCATTCAGAAATCAAACAATTGCCTTGCTACTCAACGAGCTACAGCATCATGTCCTCAACTTGTAATTCACCCGTCCTTACCTCACCACACTGCTCCCGTTTCCCACGGCTCCCCTTAATCAGCAGGTGTACTTACACCCACCTGCAGGCCGAGATGAGTGTTACCCTGAAAGATTGATATCTCTATCTGCTGATGCTGCGCGGCATGCTTTGTTCTTTCAGCCTCCTGCTTGTCTACCTTGGATTTTAGCATCTGCATGTCGTGTTATATTTTGTCTCTTCCGGAGTCACATGTCGGCCAACTGTTTTCTTCCACTAAAGGAAACAAGGAGAAAATCCGCCATTAAGTGAAATTTTTTCAATGAATTCAAATTTAACCTGCTGTGAATGGATTTGATTTTTTTTTCAGTATTGTTAAATGTTCTGAGATTACGATATTTGTTGTGCTAACACACTTCTAACAAGTGAGCCTACAACGTAAGGCAAAGCAAACTTCGTGGCGTTGTGGCTCAGTGGTTAGCAATGCTGCTACACAGCGCTACGGAACCGGGTTTAACTGCAGCCTACGGCGACAGCCTGTTCGGAGTTTGCACTTTCTCACCATGTTTGAGTGTCTTTCTATTCAACTTCCAAAGACGTGCACGTCAGGTGAATCGGTCAAGCGAAGTTGTTCATAGTTTTAAGGGATGTGAAGATTAGGTGAAAAATTCAGTGGTAAATCTAAAGTAACAGAGTAGATAAATAGGTCTGGGTGGGTTACTCTTCGGTGGGTCCGTGTGCACTTGTTCCACATTGGGAAATCTGTGAAGGGCACTTCTGCAGCAATGTTTCATGAAAGTGAACTTCGAGTAAATGGTTCGAGATCTATATCAATCATTAATCTCCTTGGCCTTTGATGTTAGTGACTAAGTAACCAACGTTAAATAATTCCACACGGCTGATTGGTATGGAATGAAATTACATTCCAGCCCATAAGACTGGTGTTTTCGCGATTTCTGTTTGAACAACATCTATTTCCGCTCAGTTTCAAAGTTGTGGGTTTGACAAACTGTTCCAGCTTGGTCACAAATGCAATTTAAACTTCTCAATAGTGGCACATTGATGAAAGAAACTGACATACGGAAAGAGAAAAAAGCTGCAGAAAGTGAGGCCAACTTGAAATATCAACACAATAAGACGATATTGTAAAAGGAAACAAAACACAGATTTTCCCATGAATTATTGAGCATGGGTTATTACTTTCACAGCTTCTTCCAAACATCTCAGTAACATTTATTCTCTTCATGTCCTTCCAATTTATTCTCCATCCCTCGCTGTGAACCTCTCCCAGACACTGACGTTTGGGATTTGGCCCTCCAACTCAACTTTGCAATACACAGTCTCCTCTCAAACATTCAACTGCTTCTTCCTGTGTTTTTATCCATTCTGTCTGTGTGATCTTTTCATTCTTTGATCTTTCCTAATCTGTTACTGGTCATGCTCGGTCAGGATCCACACCGCACCTGTCTTCTTACCGATCAATTTCTGTCCCTGCATGTTCTCGATGCTGTTCTCTTCGTTGCTT
>NW_025215130.1:0-10868 GCF_004010195.1 Chiloscyllium plagiosum | reverse complement strand
GTTTCGTCCCCTGTCTAGGTGATATCCTCAGTGCTTGGGAGCCTCCTGTGTAGGGCTTCTGTGGTGTTTCCTCCGGCATTTATAGAGTGCCATCCACAATCTCCATCAACAAACACATCGACCTGGACCCAATATACCGGCCACTACAGCGGACAGCTGAAACTGACAACCGGAAGCGGCAGGGACAGGCCACTATAAATGCCGGAGGAATCACCACAGAAGCGCTTCACAGGAGGCTCCCAAGCACTGAGGATGTCACCTCGACAGGGGACGAAACGTTTGCAACAAAAACTTCCAACTCGGCGAAGAGAACCACAGCAACGAGCACCCGAGCTACAAATCTTTGAATTAATTTGTCTGTTTCCATTTTCTTGCCACTAATCTGATATTACTTATATTTAGTTGTTCGTTTCCACGAATCGGGCGATGGGTTGGTGGCGGGAGTTCAAGCCCAATCAGAGGGGGTGATGGCTAATAGAGTCCAAACCTTGGGAAAGAGGCTGACTGTCACAGATGAACTAGCATGAATGTCTCAATTGAATGATTTTGTGATTGTGACTGAATTCATTGAGCTGAGCGGGAACTGACTCAGGATGAATTCAAAAAGACATGCACACACTCACCAGACTTATTGTCTGAGTCGTCCATTCGTTCCTAAATACGCTTTTGACTCAGCTCATAGTGGTCAGCCAGTCATTCTTTCTAGCTGCTGGAAATCCGACATCTGAACCACAACACCCTTGCAGCGTAGCTCATTGGTACAGGAATGAGAAACTATCTCTGTCTTTTGGTCTTCCTCGTGGAGAATTTTCTACAGCTGTTCTCTGACATCCTTGACCAAGTGTGACAATGCGAATCTTTTAACAAAGTTTCATTGTCCTTGATTCTTTTCCACGAGGTACTGAAAAGGAAAAAGGTCTGAGAATGTATGACTTTAGGGACCTAACCGATACTGCCTAAGGAAACCATCAGGCAAAACACATTTTTCGTTTTACTTTTAAATAATCTTTGTACAATGAAAGGAGAATGGCTAGTTCTCCCGGTCGGGTATATTTTAGCTGGAGATGGAGAGAAGCTGATGGAGTGGAAAAGAGTTCCCACGCTTCAGTAAATGAAAACTGGGTGATCCCCCCTCTCACTCACATCTCTCCTGTAAGAACTTGTAGTTGAATGTACCTTTCGTTTTTCACCAAGGGATGTATTTATGGGATGTTGTAGAAATTGGAACAGCTTTACGTTGCGGGTAATCTAATGTCGATTGAGTTATCGAATAGTTGTTATTCTATATTCTGTTCTATTTTGTCTTATGTTTCCTTTGGTGGTGTGTAAATAAATTCGGATTTCTAGGAAGATGAGTGGTTTAACCAGATGCATCACTCCTGCGCTATCCACCATATATGTACCTGAATCAAATGGGAATATTCGGGTCTGGGCTGCCTTCGTTTAGGTGTCTAGCCTGGTCCAAACCAGCAGGCAGCAGGGATATTTACATGGCATGCTAAAGATTTGTTTATTTACTGGAAATGGCAATTATGTTACCCATCTAAATGATCTTCCATCAGTTCAGCGTGTTCACCGTTCTTCCGAACTTAGAAAATAAAGCTAAATGACTTGCAGATGTCAGTAATCAAAAACAAAAGAAAAGCCAAAATGACTGAGCCAATGACATAGATATTAGTTCTGAAGAAGGGTCACTTGACATGCATCATTAACTCTAATTTCCTTCTGCAGCTGCCGCCAGACCTGCTGAGCTTACCAGAAATATATGTTCTCTTTTGCTTCTTCCTACTGGAGCCTCAGTGATTGCAGATATGTTTTGCAACACATTGCCCATTGCGCATTCAAGTAGCTCACTTTGCACAAGCTGACTTTTTTTTTGCGGCCAAGTTGACAAATGGTAAATAGTAAATTCAAAAGCACGTCTTTACAGGCAGGGCAGATTTCATAGGGAAGAATCCACCCAGAAGTATCTTTTGAAGCATGCAACCTGTTTTCACTTTCGCAGCTTACCTGCTGCAAACAGTTTTTCTGTCTACCAGCATAAATTAAATCGTATCGGAAAAAATAATCTGAGCTGGGCGAACAGGCCATTCTCAGACATAATTGTAAGTAGCCATTCCAGACATATCGACATTTCTGCCTTGATAACATCTCTCGAAAGAAACTGAAGGACAGCATAACCTTATTAAAGGAACAGAACCGTCATCATACAGCTTACTAAAACATTTCTTGGTCACACTTTATTAAAGAGGGAATTTCTGCTGGTATTGTCACATACACTTATCCTGAGTTAAGAACATTTGAAAAAAGCATCGTAAATTACCCAATTGTACTGAGGTGGGATTCATCTATTTCCATATTTGCACTGACGGCTTCTCTGTTACAAAAATGATGATATCGTGAATGAGAGTTCGTTAGCAGCGCAGTAAATTAAATGCAGAATATTTGTTTCATGTCCACGTTATAAACACAATATGGCCGTTCCCAAAGAGATACACAAATATTAGCTACAAGCTCTCATTATCCACCATTCTCAAACATTAACAGCACCTCAAATGAAAACAAATATAGTACCTGCAGCCCATATTTTCTAACAGTGAAGATGCAGAGATGCTGGTGTTGGATTGGGGTGAATAGGGTCAGACGTTACACGACACCATACGACAGTTCAGCAGATTTATTTGAAATCACGGGTTTCGAAATGCTGCTCCTACCTCATGGGGAAATCTGCTGAACTTGGCCAAAGAATAGCGATTCGAAAACGTGTGCTTTCAAATAAAGCTGTTGGTGTGAAACTTGGTGTTGTGTAACATCTGGCCATATTTTGTTTTTGAATCCCCAACTTACATCTCTAAGCCCGACATTACGATTCAAATGAAAAATAAACTTGTTAGAATTAATCTTGGAAATGTTTCCAAGAAGGTTACACATTTGAAAAATAATTGTTTTTTCCGTATAATCCACGAATCTCTCAGTCCTTCTTTTTAGTCATTCTTCATTGGACACTGCTTACAATAGTGAGACGACACTGTGCCCTTTCGAGGCGCTCTGTCTTGTTTCTCTGCCAAACGGATCTTGTCATATTCGTGTCGCACGGTCTCCTCTGACGGGCATTTAATAAATAGCTGTGACGTTCCCAGGACTCGCTTTTTTCATAGGAAGGCAAAACAATCATGGTTTAGCACCATTACGCTGACACAGAATCAAACTACTTGCTTTCACGCAGTCGATGCTGTTTGCTGGCTCCTGGAGCTGAATGGCTGCGTTCTCTGTTGCTCGAGTGAGGGCTCAGGCAGTGAGTCGTCCTCCTATATGTCATAAGGCAGATAATATTTCTTTCGTTATGTCTTTCTGCTGGACTATTCAGAATTAGAATCAGAATCCCCACGGTGTGGAAACAGGCCCTTCAGCCCAACAAGTCCACAGCGACATACCAAAGAGGAACACATCCATACACATGCCTTATATTTGCTCATTGCCCAGAACTTATATGTATCGAAAAAGTATGGTAAATTTGCCATGGTCAATTCACTTAACCTGCGCATATTTGGGTTGTTGGAGGAAACCAGCGCACATGGAAAAAAAGGCACGCAGAGAAAATGTGCTAACTCCTCACATGCAGTTTTCCGAGGGTGGAATAGAACCTGAGCTCCTAGCACTTGCGAAGTAGCAGCTCGAACCACGGGACAACCATGGCACTGCCTCAGCTGCGTTGAATTATCATTGTGTTACCGAATCGCCATCACAAGATTTGTGTTTATGTGATGATACCTGCATTGGCAGTATTGATAATTAATGTTTAAATAAGGCGTTGACTTGTTAAGACCGTCAATATAATAAGATATTCGATTTGTTGTATACTATCTCTGCAGTAAGGATGAATTAAGTTTTCATGAAAGCATCACTGTAGACGAATTAAATCATATCTGAAACTCAGTGTCTGATAGTTGCCTTTGAAAAATGAATATGTTTGGTGCTATGCCATCTGCACAACAGACTTTGGGGTATGAGTCGATTCATGGGCAGTTGGGGTCTGGTCTGCTGTCGTCCACAATAATGCATAGCGAGAGGCTGAACAGGCTGGGGCGGTATTCCCTGGAGCGTCGGAGGCTGAGGGGTGACCTTATAGAGGTTTACAAAACCATGAAGGGCATGGAGCGGGTAAATGGACAAAGTCATTTCCCTGGGGTCTGGAGTCCAGAACTAGAATGCATAGGTTTAGGCTAAGGGGCAACGTTTTCACGCAGACGGCGCTCCGTGTATGGAATGAGCTGCTAGAGGAAGTGGCAGAGGCTGGTAAAATTTCATTATTTGAGGCATTTGGATTGGTATATGAATAGAAAGGGTTTGGAGGGATATGGGCCGGGTGCTGGTAGGTGGGACTAGATTGTGGAGGGATATGGGCCGGGTGCTGGTAGATGGGACTAGATTGGGTTGGGATATATGATCGGCATGGACGGGTTGGGCCGAAGGGTCTTTTTCCATGCTGTACTTCTCTATGACTTTATGACTCTATGTGCCTTCAGAGTAAGTCCTTCAGGCATACGCCCGTGACTGGAGCCGACCTACGGTAACCATTAGGTTTTGAATCATCTCTCTCCATTGAACGTGTTTTAAAAATAGCAAGGAGATGTCTTGCTTGAATAACCAGCTCTCAGCTTTTCAAGCTACATCTCGAAATAATTTGGCCACGAACCTAGAGAGCTTCTTAATCACGGCCAATCTCTCTGGCTATACCTTCGTTCAAAATCTCTCAGATTTCCAAATAAAATGCTTTGCATTACAAGCATCACTCCGTATTCCCTCTTCATTATTCAACATATACAGACTGCATCTAAGTTGATTAATCTGTGAAAAGATTCATGTCATAATACATAAAACTCATCGTAGTTTCCCAAAACAGTGAAATAATCCGAGATGTGCGGTGGAGTTGAGGGGAGCAGGCGGTGTTGTGTGTGAAATGTGATTTCACCTTCGGAAGTGAAACACTGATAGTGTGTACTCTCCGTAGCTGTAGCTGCACAGCCACGATAGACTTTCCCCACCCCACCGTTAACACCCCTCCTCCTCAACAAACAAGGCACCGTCTTACTGAAGAAATTGTCAGGTTTAATCTAAATGGCCTTGCTTCAGTACCTCACAAGATGGTACATTGTACAAAAATCTAATTTTGCTGCAAGGTCGATTGAGGAATGGATTAACCTTTAGAATGAGCTGGGCTTATGGCTATGTTTAGTAGTCCAGTATAATTACTGGTCCAATTAGCATTCACAGTGTCAGCTGAATAAAGTTAATCATGAGCTTGAGGAATAGGACAGAGTTAGGCTGTGCTTATTTCATAGTTGGGACATTTGATAAAATCGCAAAAAGAATTATTATTATATCGTGTGTTGCCATCAAATTCAACATTCGATTTAAGGGGGAAGGTTTTAATTAGTATTACATCTGCAATTAGGATCAACTTCGATTTCCAGTTAAAATGCCACAATCACCTGATGAAGGAGCGTCGCTCCGAAAGCTAGTGTGCTTCCAATTAAACCTGTTGGACTATAACCTGGTGTTGTGTGATTTTTAACTTTGTACACCCCAGTCCAACACTGGCATCTCCAAATCTTTTTCGTGTGGTGTCTATATGATGAGGATTATTTTGCTATCACACCAAGGTGAATTTAAAGCAGATTGTATTTTTGCCCAAGTGCATAAGAAGCTGGAGCACTGCCATTCACTACGATTTGAATCATGTGCCACAGTTCTGTCTTTCTGCACCACCCCCCTCCTTTACTATCCCTTGATTCCCTGAAACGAAAAATCTGTTTATTTCAAAACTAAAATCATTAGCTCACTAGCTTAATATATAACCAGTCCTTGCCAAGACCAATTTCTGTAACAACTCATGCAAAATATTTAACCCATAACCACATACAATCTATTGACCTTAAACTGAGCTTACGTTGGCCCTGGAGGAGGTATTGCATCATCAGTTTCAGATGCATGATCTTCACACCCAGTAATTCCAAAGCAGGTTTTTCACTTGTTAACTTTAGCTACCAAGAGATTCAGTGGCTGAATTTAGAAATTAGAAGTTTATGTTCTGCCTGCTGCCTAATGTGAACTCTATGCTGAGAAACTGATGGCAAAACATTATTGGCCAATTCCAACTCTTCAAAGAAGCTGGACAATCTTTGCAGTCTGTTTTTCCTACATTCACTTGCAATTTTTATTCATGGACACTGTGGCTCTGTGAGAGGTTAAAATGCTCTTCTGTAGAAATAAAAATTGTCATACACGTTGGAAAGGCTGAATGTTTTAGCCATTAATTTAGGATTGGAGAAATATTGCATTTATTTTTACAGATGAGCAAGATGTTTTTGATTTTGAGCACTTAATGCAGCTTACGTATTAATTGTGTTGGATTGGAGAGAGAATGCATCGCACGGTAGTATTCAGATTTCTCCTCCAGCTTTGGTTTTCTATTTAGGTTCTGAATCTTTAGTTTTGCATGCTAAGGGAACCATGTTTTAAAAGGTGTGAGCGAGAATTTAAGACTTAATTGGATGGCTCTTTTGGAGAGCTGGCAAAAAGTGAATAGATTCTTTTTAAACTCTGTAAAGTTCTAGGTTTCTATAGTATTGCTCATTATTAATGTGAATTATGTTGATCATCTTTGCTGCTTCACAGAATTTGTATAATTTTGATGTTAATGCATCTATTTCCCTCAAAAGTTCATTTATCCATGTGCGCTTTTATTAAATTGCACCTCGTAGAGATTTTTTGTTCAGACCTGGGACAACTGTCACCTAGTGCCTTTAAAGTAGTGAAGAGTCCCAAAGTAATTCACAGGAGTGTTATCAAAGGAAATTTGACACTGAGCCAGATGTGGACATATTTGAACCAAAACCTTGATCAAACAGGGAGGTATTCAGAAGTGCCTTAAGAGGACAGAATTATGGTAGCTAATTCTAGAGTTTGTTGTCCTGGCAGTAAATGTTGGAGAACTTCTCAAGATACTGAAGTTGTAGGAACACAGTTATCTGTGACGATTGAAAGAAATTACAGAGATAGGGAGGGAAAAAGCCATGGATGGATTTGCATTTCTTAACCTGGAGCCAGTATAGATCAATGAGCAAAAGATTTGATATTTGAATGAGACTTCATGTGGATGAGGACATGGCAACAGAACTTTGGATGATTGCAGGATTTTCAGAAAGCATAGTGTGGTGCATTGGTAGTGTCGTCTTTCTTAGTAAGGAGGCCTGTGTTTAAGACCCACCTGCTCCAGAGGTCTGTAGTAACATTTCTGGACAGGTTGATTAGAGACATCAAGAGCTTGACTGGAGGTAAGAAAGACAAGAGTGAATGAGTGAAAAAGCAAAGTTGAACAATGCTGTAAATGAAGAAGTAGACAGCCTTGGCGATGACATAGCCGTGTGATCAGAAGCTCATCTCTGGATCAGTTGTGCCACCAAAATTGCAGGTCCTGCCTCAAATTGTTACCATCGAGTGGAATTGAATCAATTGTCAGGGAATGGATTTTGGTCTTATCTGTATTTAGTTGAAGGAAATTTCTGTTGATCCACTGCCAGATGTTGAACAAATAATCTGACCATTTGGAGACCATGGAGTGATTGAGGAAGATGATGCTGAGGCATAGCTGGATGTTGTCGCTGTATGTGACGCAGAAGCTATGTTTTCCGATTAATATTTTAGAGGAACAGCATATGAATGAGAGCTAGGTTATTTGGGACACCAGAGGCAACAGCAGGAAAAGCCAATGCAGGTGATTCTCTGAACATGACTGGTTAATTTTAAGATCACACAGGTGCCATTTGTGACACTGAGCCAGATTGTGTTTGGTAACTGGCAGAAACAGAAATTTGATTGGAAGGATTCAAACATTGAGATCTGAGAAAGGTGTACACTGATTGTGGGGAGTAGTACATTGAAGGATTTTGAAGAGTAAAAGGAAACTGAAGATAAGAACATAAGGACAGGAATGTGGGATTTAGCCACTGAGTCTGCCATGGCTGATCTCATCTCAACCTCAACTCCACTTGCATGCCCATTCTCCAAACCCCTTTAACCCATTATGAATTACAAATCTGCCTGTTATAGAGTACAGCACGAAAACAGACCCTTTGGTCCAACTCGTCTCAAACTTACTCAGTTTCTTGGAGTTCACTGCACTCTAGAACATAGAAATATACAGCGCAGTACAGGCCCTTTGGCCCTCGATGTTGCGCTGATCCAAGCCCACCTAACCTACACTAGCCCACTTTCCTCCATATGCCTATCCAATGCCCGCTTAAATGCCCATAATGAGGGAGAGTCCACCACTGCTACTGGCAGGGCATTCCATGAACTCACGACTCGCTGAGTAAAGAACCTACCCCGAACATCTGTCCTATACCTACCCCCCTTAATTTAAAGCTATGCCCCCTTGTAATAGCTGACTCCATACGTTTGAACCTTTGCCATCAACTTCTACCCTCTGTCTTCTTCCAGCCAGCCAACCCCTAATCCAAACCTCCAACTCACCCTCAATGCCATACCTCCGTATTTTTTGCAGTAGTCTACCATGGGGAACCTTATCAAACGCCTTACTAAATTCCATATACACCACATCTACCGCTTTCCCCTCGTCACCTCCTTAGATTTTTTGCAGTAGTCTACCATGGGGAACCTTATCAAACGCCTTACTAAATTCCATATACACCACAACTACCGCTTTCCACTCGTCCACCTCCTTAGTCACCTTCTCAAAGAATTCAATAAGATTTGTGAGGCACGACCTGCCCTTCACAAAACCATGCTGACTGTCAGATATGAATTCCCGCGCATACATCCATCATCAAACCAATTAAAATGATGCTTCATCCCGGCGGTCAATACTTCCTCCAACAATATGCCTACCCCTGATGTCAGACTCACTTGATTATAGTAGCTTTGTTTGCATTCGCTACATCGATTAAAATCTCCAGACATCCAGAACCTTATCAGTCGCGAAAGACGAAACAAAAATGTCTGCAAGGGTCTTTGCAATCTTTCGCTAGTCTCCCACATCTTCTGAGAACGGACTTGATCAGGTGACGGGGATTTAACCAGCGTAATAAGCTCAAAGGTTGCAAACATCTCTTGTCGTGGTAAACTGTCCAAAATATCAGCATTCCTTCCCTTGTTTCCTTAGCGTACATGATTCTGTCCTGAGTAAACAACGATGAGAAATACTCGTTAAACACTCATCAATCTCCTGTGACTCTACGCATAGCCAACGATGCTGACATTTAAATGAATTTAATCTCTCCCTTTTCACCGTTTTTCCACTTAATCTAGCAACCAAAACACGTGGAATTTTCTGTAACCTTATCTAATATATCCAATACACGGTAACGGTTTGCAGCCATTGGTTGTCAGAAGCTGAAGGCAAATTATTGCATCCACTAAATGTCAGAACATGCAGAGCAGAGGGCTGGGGTTAGCGGGTGGCTGGATGTGGGCAGATGGTGGTGCCTTTCATTGTGAACACTACTTTAACTGTCACTGAGTTTTCTTATGAGCAGAACAGTCTCTTTGTGACATGAGTGAGAAACATAAAATTATAGCAAATTTGGCACACTGAAAGACACTGTTCGTTTTTGTGGCGTGATCACAGATGGATAGAAAGACTAACATTCAAAGGTAGATATACGAGGAGACAGTCGTTTAAGTATTCTTTTCACTCAGAGGGTAGTGGGAGTGAGAAACACACAGTGTAAGTATAACCCTTGCCACAGTGAGGAGGAGTTAGATACGCTTTGGTTGTCACTCAGAGCGATGGCTCAAAATCTAGAAAATGGCATGACGATGTTCAAAGAAAGAACAAAAAGCAAGTAAAATTGCAGCTCAGTTCCAGGTTATTCAGCTCTCGAAGCTGCGGTGATCGAGATCCTCTATCTGAACCTGCCATCTATTTTCTAAGCAGCCATATCCCTCTGCTCCCTACCCATTCATGCATCTATCTAGATACATCTTATTTGACGCTATTGTACCCGTCTCTACCACCTTCCCCTCCAAGGTGTTCCAGGCATCCACCAGCGTCTGCGTAAAGAAAATTCGAAACTTATCTCCCTTAATCTTTTACACTCTCTCTTTGAACTCGTGAGCCTGAGCATTTGAGTCCCAAACTCTGGAGAAAGGTTCCATTCTGTCTTAAACTCTCGTGATTTTGTCGGCATCAATCTGAAACCCTATCAGCCTCCGTCTATTGAAAGCTATCCTTATCTATTCAACGTCTCTTCATAGCTCGGAACCTCCATACCAGGCAAGAACTGGTGAAACCTTTCTCACCCTCTTCTAAACGACCACATCATTGTCAAATAGAATAATACGCAGTATCCCAAATGTGACGAAACAAAGTCTTATGCAACATAAACATAACCTGCTGACCAGTGCACTCATTGTCCCGTTTGATGAAGGAACGCATGCAATATGGCTTTTTGGCCATCCTATTGACCTGTGTTGCCACCTTCAGGGCGCCATGTACCTGAACGCACAGATCTCACTGTACATGACTTTCCCCAAAGCATTTCCATTAATTGTTCAGTTCTCGATTGAATTCGACCTTCCAAAATACATCTCCTCACATTTGCCGGATTGAATTCCATTTGCTATTTGTCCACCCAACGTTTCCAATTTATCTGTGTCTCTGACAGTTCGCTTCACCCTCTGCTCCTCCACCAATCTTAGTGTCACTTGCTAATCAGAGCAGGTACACCTTCCTCAAGTTCATGTATGTTTCTCACAAACAACAATGGTCCCACCACGCAGCACCGTGCAAGCGACTGGTCACAGTTCTCCATTTTTGAGAAGCTTTCTGCAACTATTACTCTGGT
>NW_025215129.1:60525-65608 GCF_004010195.1 Chiloscyllium plagiosum | reverse complement strand
AACAGCTGAGTAATAAGTGACTTTCAAAGCAGACGTGGAAAGGGCACAGTCAAAATATTTTCCTTCAAGAAAAGGTAGGACAAACAAATTCAGAGTTCCCTGAATGATGAAGATAAGATAGAAACTCAGTTAAAAGACAAAAGGTCTGTTTAAGACAGGTGCTGGAAATGTGTTGCTGGAAAAGCGCAGCAGGTCAGGCAGCATCCAGGGAACAGGAGAATCGACGTTTCGGGCATAAGCCCTTCTTCAGGAATGTTTAAGACAGGTGTCAGGTCATCAATACAAAAGAATCAAAAGAGATGAGGAAGCAAACATGAGAAACTAAGAGGAATTAATTATGATAAAAATAGATTGGCTGCTAGCAAAAAAAAAGACGTTATTTAAGGAACCTTATGCCCAACTAATTTGGAGTTTTCTTTTGAAGAGGTAACAGTGTGTTGATATGTGCCCAGCAGTTAACATAATATACAATGTTTTAAACAATGCCACACATCAGATTTCAAAGAGATGTTAAAGCTCATGGTATAAAAGTGGCAATAGCAACATGAATACAAAATTGGATCAGGGATAGAAAATAAATGGAGTTCCCCAGGGGTTAATTTTAGAACCTTTGCTTTTCCTGATATATAAATGACACAGTACCTGGATCTGCACCTTAAGTGCTATAAATTGCAAGACTATGTGCCATATGCAGGAGGATGGGATTAAAAAGGGCATTTGGATCATTATGGACAAATTGGGCTGATTAGCCCCCTTCATTTCTAGCGTTTCTAAACGATCCAGATCTAAGTGTGCAGGAGACAACTTTAAAGATTGCAAATGATAAAAAACTTGGGAGAATCATAAATTGAGGGGAAACTGTAGAATTTCAAAAGGACATTGACAAATTGGAGGAGAGGTGGCAGATGACATTCAAATTTGAGAAATAAGATATATTTTGATACAAAGAACACAGAGAATTGAGAGAACAAAGTGTACTATTCTAATGAGCATGCAGGAGCAGAGAAAGCCGGATGTAGATGTGTATAAGTCATTAAAGGTGGTAGGACAGGTAGAGAAAACAGTGAAGAAAACAGAGTTTACTCAGCTTCATTAATAGGAACATTAAGTACAAGAGAAGTGAGGTTATGATGAACCTGTAGGACACTGCTTAGACCTCAGGCGGAGTGTTGTGTATAGTTCTTGATACCACACTGTAATAAGGATGTGAAAGACATTTGTGAGAATGCAACACTTCAGGTATGAGGAAAGATTGGAAAAGTTGAGACTACTTACCTTGTAGAAGACAAGACTAACAGGAGATCTGTTAAAGTTTTTAAAATCGTGATAGGCCTGGACTAGAAGATGGGGAGAAACTGGCCCTGGCCATAGAGGACTAAAATCAAAAAGGCACAGATTTCATGTGTTTTGCAAAAAAAAAAGCAAATATAAGATGAGAAAACAAAATTCTCATACAATGAATGATTTGAGTCTGATATGTGTTGACTTGAGTTGTGATGGAGACAGGTTCAACTGAGGTCTTCAAGAGAGTATTTGATGTTTCTTTAATTAGAAACAATGTTCGACACTATGGCCAAAATGCCGAGATCTGGTGCAGATTTGATGGGTTAATGGTCTCCTTCTGCACAATAACAATTCTGTGATTCTGCCTGCTCAATCTTTCGTGACAGACATAGCTCATCACCTTTATATCGGCTCCTACCCCTTTTGACAATACAAAGGCCAGGCTGTTCATAGTGCTTCATGTGTATTTTAACCAAGATTCTATACTAATGTAACAACTTGCTTTTCACCTCTCTCGCTCTGACAAAATTAATCTGTGCTTAGTTTATTAATTCAAATGGAATTAATATTACTTTTAGTTATTTTAGTATTTATACTCAGATGTAATTTGTCTTCTACAAACCATAACATTTTTTTAAAAATTACTTCTTTCATTCCAGGAAAAATTAACAATTCACAAATATACCTGGTTGTGATGTTTAATACAAAACCATGACATAGAGGTGCCAAAGTTGGACCAGGGTAGACCAAGTTAGAAGACACATGACATCAGTTTATAGTCCAACAGGTTTATTTGAAATGACAAGCTTTCGGAACACTGTCCCTTCATCACACTGGCCTATGTGCTTCCCTCCATTTCACCTGATTAAGGGGAATCGGTCTGAAAGTTTGTGATTTCAAATATACCTGTTGGATTATAACCTGGTGTTATGTGACTTCTGAGTTAATCGAAAACCAAGTTAAATTGCTTTCACTGTCCCAAAATCAGGGAGAAGGTGGGTCATCAGTAACTACACATATAATACTGTAGGCAAAACAATGGCTGAGGAACACTGTATAGCTTGATCACAACAAGATGTTCTATTTACTTACTGTGGATACTTTATTCAGTACATCTCGTGCAACACTAAGACCTTGTGCAAAGGTTCGAGCAGCAATAAACGCCCTTGTCACCTGAAGCTTCAGTTTGCGTGGTACATCACCAAATGGCTTCAGCTGCTCTGTATATTTACTAACACATTCCAGATATTCTTCAGTGAAATGGTACTGAGGGTTCACCAACCGAAACATTCGCTCCAGGAGTCGAGCCCAGAAGTCACTCAGCATGTCCTCCAGATTTAGATTTCCAATCACATAGTACTTCTTCAGCTCTTTAAACAGATCCTGAAATACTTCAGAGTTCTGTAAATATAGTTGGCCGTAAGTCCGTACAAACATATCGTTCAAGGATTTCTCTGCATTTTCTATAAGTTCCTTGAAGAATTCTGCGGAAAATGAATAATTAAGTCTTAACGACACCCATTATTTTAACAATTAAATTGAATCAATCAATAATTTTTAACATGAGAATTTATACCTATTATAACAGCTGTATCTGGCAAATTAAATTGTTTTACATGATTCTGACATTTGCTCAACAGAAAAAGGACACACATATCTTCTCTGCTTCCTCAGAGGATCATTTCGGTCAATAACCAAATAGTAGCTTTCCTGCCGATTGTCAACCCCTCCAGAGGTGGGTGAATGGCACCACATAAAAGTCAGTTCTTCCCTATCCCAAAACAGGAATCATTCACTCATCTATTCGCTGATAAGACAGTTTTGTGAAAATGTCTACTTTCATGATTCATTATTTGGAGAAATTAAATCTCTAAATATAATGTAAAATTTTTCAGGATTTTTAGCTCTGAGATTTGACAAAGATCTCTCTATGTATGATTACAAAGGTCAGAATTAGAGGGCCAAATGCCATAAAAGTGCAGATGTGCATTAATGCCAGGGCATTAAAATGTTTTCAATAGCGCTGTGAATGATTGACATAATGGCAGAGATTAAAGAAAGCTCAAGAAACTAGTACAGCAGATTGAAATTGGCAGGGACGATGTTGTGGGTTCACAGAGACATGACTACAATGGGACCAGGGTTGAGAATATCTAGGGATACACATCCAACGAAAGGACAGGCAGTTGGCAGAGAGATTGGGGTTGCCTTGATTTGATTTGCTTTATTGCAGTCACATGTACCTAAGTACAGTGAAAAACTTTGTTTTGCGAGAATACAGGCAGATCATAGCAAACAAGGATGTACTGATCATAGGTTGCTTAGACAGAGTGAGGCATACAAGTTACACTGCACAGAAGGTGCACAAAAGAAGGTCAACATTATTTGAAGTTCGAGAGTCCATTCATCAGTCTAATAACATCTGGGAAGAAGCTGTTCTTGAACCTGTTGGTGCGTATGTTCAAGTCTGACAAAGAGATGGTGAGAGAGCATTATTAGGGTAGGAGGGGTCTTCAACAATGTTGGCAGCCCTTCTGTGGCAACGAGAAGTGTAAATGGAGTCCATGGATGGGAGGTTGGCTTCTGTGGTGGTTTGGACTGTGCACACAAACTTCTGTAGTTTCTTGTGGTCCTGTGCAGAGCAATTGCAGGCCTTTAGGCAACCGGATAATATGCTTTCCATGGTGCGTCGGTGAGGGTTGATGATATTTCCTGTACTTCCACACACATCATTTACTGTATCTGTTGCACCTGATGTGGTCTCCGCTACATCGGGGAGACAGGACACCAACTTGTGGATCATTTCAGAGAACATCTGAACACTTCAACTTCCCCTCTCACTCCACCAAGGACATGCAAGTCCTGGGCCTCCTCCAGCACCAAACCCTAACCACCTGACAGCTGGAGGAAGAACACCTCATCTTCCACCTTGGGACCCTGCAACCACACAGGATCAATGTGGATTTCACCAGTTTTGTCATTTCCCCTCACCCACCTTATTCCAGTCCCAAAGCTTCAACCCAGCACCACCCTCTTGACCTGTCCATCTTCTTTCCCACCAATCCGCTCCACCTTCCTCTCCGACCTATCAGTTTCACCCCCACCTTCACATACCTATCATATTCCCAGCTACCTTACCCCCTAGCCCCACACCATCCCATTTATCTCTCAGCCCCTTTGGCCCACAAGCTTCATTCCTGATGAAGGGCTTATGTCCGAAACATCGATGCTCCTGCTCCTTGGATGCTGCCTGACCTGCTGTGCTTTTCCAGCACCACTCTATCAACAGCATAAAAACAAAATAGAAAGCACACAATTAGTAAGCTTCAAATGGTCAAGAAGGAAATCCCATCTGGAGGGGGAGACAGCCCGAGTGAGTATATAGTTCAGGGAATTTGGCGGCAATATGGGAATTCGGTGCAGAGGAGAATAGGTGCTTTTCGCTTTTTTTTTGGCCCAGAGTTTCAGGTTTTTTTAATAGGGTAACTGAAGTCGAGAATCAAAGGCTCAGCATCAAAGAATGCTATCACAGGGAAACTAAGTTCATTAGAACATAGAAGATAGAACATGGAAGAATACAGCGCAGTACAGGCCCTTCGGCCCTCGATGTTGCGCCGATCCAAGCCCACCTAACCTACACTAGCCCACTATCCTCCATATGCCTATCCAATGCCCGCTTAAATGCCCATAATGAGGGAGAGTCCACCACTGCTACTGGCAGGGCATTCCATGAACTCATGACTCGCTGAGTAAAGAACCTACCCCTAACATCTGTCCTATACCTACACCCCCTTAATTT
>NW_025215129.1:57566-59221 GCF_004010195.1 Chiloscyllium plagiosum | reverse complement strand
AGTTCCTTCCTGGCTACCTTATAACTCTCAATCGCCCCAATTGAACCTTCATGCCTCATCTTTACATAGGCCGCCCTCTTCCATTTAACAAGGGATTCCAATTCCTTATTAAACCACGGCTCCCTCACACGACCCTTTCCTCCCTGCCTGACGGGTACATACTTATCAAGGACACTCAATAGTTGCTCCTTGAACAAGCTCCACCTATCAATTACGCCCTTGCCTTGAAGCTTACTTTTCCAAGCCACACATCCTAAGTCATGGCTGACCGCATCATAATTTCCCTGCCCCCAGCTATAACTCTTGCGCTGTGGTGCACACTTATCCCTCTCCATTGTTTGGTTATAGCTACTAATTTAGCTATATATTACAGGTTACTTTCAGATTGGAGATAAATAGAGGTATTTACACACCAGTACAAAATATTCAAAAATCAAATTTAACTAAATGATAAAGAGATGCCAGACTAGGCGATATCTTGTACCTGAATGTAGGAGTTGGTGGACCCCATTGTGGTCCATGTGACCACATGTGTAAAGAGTGTTGGTTGCTTGAGGAAATCTGACTCAGAGTTGATGAAGTAGAGTCTGAGCTTTTAATTCTGCAAAGGAGAAGAATTACCTGGATGTGTTTCAGAAGGCATTCACACCCCTTAGGTTAATTACCTCCAATTCAGTCAGTGGTCAGGGATAGGAGGGTGTGACTACAAGCAAGGGATCCAGGAGGTAGGGTTGAAGGATTCTCAGCCCTTATCCTTGTCTAAAATGATTCTTGCGCTCTACGTGGATGAGACTGAAGCTTGTAGGCGTATGACAAACATAGCATCATAGTTTTTGATTTAATTCATTCACGAGATAAGGGCATCACTAGCTATGTTATCATTTATTGCTGCTCCCTAATTGCTCAGACAGCAGTTAAAAGTCACAGAGATTCAGAGGTATACAGCACAGAAACAAGCCCTTCGGCCCAACTTATCCATGCCAACCAGGTTTCCTAAACCGAACCAGAACCATTTGTCTGCATTTGGCCCATATCCATAAACCTTTCCTATCCATGTACCCATCCAAAAGCCTTTCCAATGTTTTAACTGTACCCACCTCTATTTCTTACTCTGGCAACTCTTTTCCTATACAGAGGAACCTCCATCGTCCGAATACCAATTATCCGAAAATCTGATTATCCAAAGGAGATCTCGAGGTCCCGATAGAAACATTACATCAAAGACGTGTTTCCAACATCGATCGCGTCTTTTGTTTACAGTGATTAAACAGGCACCGTCTCCAAATGACTGACCTCCCGACCTCTCTCTCCCCACACTTTCCCTGGAGTTCTACACAGGGGTGACCCTAAACACCACCCCCCTTCCCCAGATAATCTCTCCAACATTGTCCTGTACAGGGCAAAAATGGAACCTGTCAAAAAGTTGCAGTAAAACGTTGTGTGGGGCTGGGCTGCATGTGTGTGTGTTAATGTGTGTGTGTGTGTGCACACACACGCTATTTGGAGACTTACCCCACAAAGGCAGCAGCAGCAGTTTTGTTAGTGTCCAGTCCGGCTGCTCTGGAGGGAGGGCGGGGGTGTACGGGGTTGGGGGCGGGGGGAGGTGTTGCACGGGGTTGAGGGCAGGAGGTGGTATTGGAGTTTGGGGGAGGTGT
>NW_025215129.1:53713-57344 GCF_004010195.1 Chiloscyllium plagiosum | reverse complement strand
GTTGGGGGGGTCGAGGGTCGGTGTTGGGGGCAGAGCTAGGTGGCACTGGGTTGGGGGTGGGGAGTCGGGGTTTGGGGTTGGGGGGGTCGAGGGTCGGTGTTGGGGGCAGAGCTAGGTGGCACATGGAGTTGGGAGTGGGGTCTAGTGTGCAGTGTGCTGCTGCAGTTTCCTGAACGGGAGCAGACTTTAAAAACTCCACACCCCAGAGGAAAGGCATTTAATGGATTAACCGAATAATCGATTATCCGAACGAAATAGTGCCCACCCATCCCGTTCGGATAATCGAGGTTCCCCTGTACACACCACCTTCTTTGAAAATGTTGCCCCTCAGGTCTTTTTAGACCTTTCCCCTCTCATCTTAAATCTATGCACTCTAGTTTTGGGCCCAAACATTCACACCATACCTTAATTAATCACACACAGAACAGATATCAGTCACACAGTCAAATACCAAACACATTGTTGGGGGTGCGGTCTGGAGTCATATGTAGTCCAGACCAGGTAAGGATGGCAGTTTCCTTCCGTAAAGGACATTATTGAAACAAATGGTTTTTTTTGACAATTGACAATGGACTCATGGTCATCATTAAATTTCTAATTCCAGATTTCTAATGAATTCAAATTCCACCATCTGCTGTGGCAGGATTCAAACCCGGGTCACCAGGACATGACCCATATTTCTGGATTAACAGTACAGTGATAACACCACTAGATTGCTGCCTCCCCCAATACCGTAAGCCATTCAAGAGGGGACAGAAAAGAAATGGAGTTGTAATCGGGCTTGTATAGTTGGGGGGATAGACATTGTAATCTGTACAGGATCAGGAGTCCTGAAGGCTATGCTACCTGCCTGGTGCCTAGGCTCAGGATCTCTCATTTGGGCTGCAGAGGAACTTGGAATTGGAGGGGAAAGATCCAGTTGACATCGTCCAATGTAGGTGCTAATGATAATTGGCAGAAAGAAGAAAGAGGTTCCACTGAGGGATTAGGAGCAGCTAGGGGCTAACTTAAAAAGCAGAACCAAAAAGGTAATAATCTCTAGATTACCACCTGAGCCATGAACAAATTGGTACAGGGTTAACAAGATTAAAGAGATAAATGTTTGGCTCAAAACATTGGCATTGTCACCAGTGCTGGGGAAGAAGGGAGCTTCCAATGGGATGGGTTCCACCTGAAACATGCTGGGACCAAAGTTACAGGGACAGGAGGGTTTGAATTATAGGGAGAGGCTGGATAAGGTGGGACCTTTTGCGCTGGAGAGTAGATTGAGGGTGACATTTAAAAAGAACAGGGAGGGGGTTAAAGAGGAGGGGTGTAGCATTGCTAATCAGAGAGTGCATCACAGCTACAGAAATGAAGGTTGTCAAGGAAGGTTTGCCTACTGAGTCAGTATGGGTGGAAGTTAGGAAGAGCAAGGGAACAGCTATTCTACAGGCCCCCTAATAGCAGTAGGGAGATCGAAGAACTCATCGGCGGGCAGATTCTGGAAAAATGCAGATGTAGCAGGGTTGTTGTTATGGGTGACTTCAACTTTCCCAATATTGACTAGAACCTTCTTAGTGCAGAAGGTTTGGATGGAGCTGTTTTTGTCAGGTGTGTTCAGGAGAGTTTCCTTACTCAGTATGTAGACAGGCCGACAAAGGGAGAGGCCATTTTGGATTTGGTGCTTGGCAATGAGCAGGACAGGTGTCAGATCTTGCGGTGGGAGAACACTTTGGTGACAGTGAGCACAGCTGCCTCACCTTTACCACCGCCATGGAGAGGGAAAAGAGCAGTTACCTTGGGAAGATATTTAATTGGGGAAAAGGAAATTATGACACTATCAGACAGGAGTTGGGAAGTACAGACTGGGAGCAATTATCCCACAGAAAGGGCACAAGACGTGGAGACTGTTTAAGGAGCAGTTATTGCGAGTGATGCATAAATTTGTTCCTCTGAGAAGGGGTAAGATTAAGGAACCTTGGATGACGTGAACAGAGGAGTTTCTTGTCAAAAGGAAGAAGGCAGCTTCCATAAGGTGGAGGAAGCAAGGATCTAGCACAGCTTTAGAGGATTATAGGCTTACTAGAAAGGAGCTCAGAAATGGACTGAGGAGAGCCAGGAGGGCGCAAGAAAAAGGCTTTGCAAGAAGGATTAGGGAGAACCCAAAGGCATTTTTCTCATATGTGAGGAATAAGAGAATGATCAGGGAGAAGGTCGGGCCGGTCAGGGATAGCGGAGGGAACTTGTGCGTGGAGTCTGAGCAGATAGGGGAAGCCCTAAATGAGTTTTTTTGCTTCAGCTTTCAGTAAGGAAAGGGACATTGTTATGAATGAGAACTTTGAGGAGCTGGAAAACAGCCTTGAACAGATCAAGATTGATGAAGTTGATGTGCTGGAAATTTTGGCAAACATTAAGATTGATAAGTCCCCAGAGACAGACCAGATTTATCCTAGGCTGCTTTGGGAAGCAAGAAAGGAGGTTGCTCAGCCGCTGGCGAAGATCTTTGCTTCCTCACTCTCCGCGGGAGTCGTACAGCAGGTTTGGAGGAAGGCAAATGTTGTTCCTCTTTTCAAGAAGGGGAATTGGGAAATCTCTGGCAATTACAGACCAGTCAGTCTTACATCTGTGGTCAGCAAGGTTTTGGAAAGAATTCTGAGGGATAGGATTTATGACTATTTAGAAAAGCATAGTGTGATTAAAAACATTCAGCATGGCTTTGTGAGGGGCAGGCCATGCCTCACAAATCTTAGTGAGTTTTTTGAGAGGGTGATGAGACAAGTTGACGAAGGTGAGCACTGGATGTGGTGTATATGGACTTCAGCAAGGCACTTGATAAGGTTCCCCATGATAGGCTCATTCATAAAGTCAGGGGATATGGGATAAAGGGAGATTTGGCTGTCTGGATTCAGAATTGACTGGCTGACAGAAGGCAGAGAGTGGTTGTAGATAGAAAGTATTCTGCCTGGAGGTCAGTGGTGAGTGGTGTTCCGTAGGGCACTGCTCTTTGTAATTATTATAAATGATTTGGATGAGGAGGTTGAGGGTGTTAGTAAATTTGCCGATGACACAAAGGTTGGAGGTGCACTTAATAGTATTAAAGGCTGTTGCAGGCTGCAGCGCGACATAGACAGGATGCAGGGCTGAGAAATGGCAGACGGCGTTCAACCTGGATAAATGTGAAGTTTGGAAGGTCGAACTTGAATGTTGAATATAGGATTAAAGACAGGATTCTTGGCAGTGTGGAGGAACAGAAGGATATTGGTGTTCAAGTGCATAGATCCCTCAAAGTTGCCACCCAAGTGGATAGGGTTGTTAAGAAAGCATATGGTGTTTTGGCTTTCATTAACAGGGGGATCGAGTTTAAGAGCCACGAGGTTTTGCTACAGCTCTACAAAATCCTGGTGAGACCACACTTGGAATATTGTGTCCAGTTTTGGTCGTCCTATTATAGGAAAGATGTGGATGCTTTAGAGAGAGTGAAAAGAAGGTTTACCAGGACTGGTGGGCCTGTCTTACGAAGAAAGGTTGACTAAGCTCAGATTTTTCTCTCTGGAGAGATGGAGGGAGAGAGGTGACCTGACCAAGGTGTACAAGGTAATGAGAGGCATGGATAAAGTCAATAGCCAGAGACTTTTCCCCAGGGCAGGAC
>NW_025215129.1:25312-36198 GCF_004010195.1 Chiloscyllium plagiosum | reverse complement strand
AGTGAACATCAGCTCCTGTGTATAATTTAGTGAACAGCAGTGCCGGTGTACAATATAGTGAACATCAGCTCCTGTGTATAATTTAGTGAACAGCAGTGCCGGTGTACAATATAGTGAACATCAGCTCCTGTGTATAATATAGAGAACAGTAGCCCCTGTGTAAATTAGAGAGAACAGCAGTTCCTGTATATACTATAATGAACAGCAGCGCCTGTGTATAATATAGGGAACATCAGACCCTGTGTATAATTTAGTGAACAGCAGTGCCGGTGTACAATATAGTGAACATCAGCTCCTGTGTATAATTTAGTGAACAGCAGTGCCGGTGTACAATATAGTGAACATCAGCTCCTGTGTATAATTTAGTGAACAGCAGTGCCGGTGTACAATATAGTGAACATCAGCTCCTGTGTATAATTTAGTGAACAGCAGTGCCGGTGTACAATATAGTGAACATCAGCTCCTGTGTATAATATAGAGAACAGTAGCCCCTGTGTAAATTAGAGAGAACAGCAGTTCCTGTATATACTATAATTGACAGCAGCGCCTGTGTACAATACAGTGAACATCAGCTCCTTTGTATAATTTAGTGAACAGCAGCCCCTGTGTATAATATAGAGAACAGTAGCCCCTGTGTAAATTAGAGAGAACAGCAGTTCCTGTATATACTATAATGAACAGCAGCGCCTGTGTACAATACAGTGAACATCAGCTCCTTTGTATAATTTAGTGAACAGCAGCCCCTGTGTATAATATAGAGAACAGTAGCCCCTGTGTAAATTAGAGAGAACAGCAGTTCCTGTATATACTATAATGAACAGCAGCGCCTGTGTACAATACAGTGAACATCAGCTCCTTTGTATAATTTAGTGAACAGCAGCCCCTGTGTATAATATAGAGAACAGTAGCCCCTGTGTAAATTAGAGAGAACAGCAGTTCCTGTATATACTATAATGAACAGCAGCGCCTGTGTACAATACAGTGAACATCAGCTCCTTTGTATAATTTAGTGAACAGCAGCCCCTGTGTATTATATAGAGAACAGTAGCCCCTGTGTAAATTAGAGAGAACAGCAGTTCCTGTATATACTATAATGAACAGCAGCGCCTGTGTACAATACAGTGAACATCAGCTCCTTTGTATAATTTAGTGAACAGCAGCCCCTGTGTATAATATAGAGAACAGTAGCCCCTGTGTAAATTAGAGAGAACAGCAGTTCCTGTATATACTATAATTGACAGCAGCGCCTGTGTACAATACAGTGAACATCAGCTCCTGTGTATAATACAGTAAACAGCAGCCCTTGTGTATAATATAGGGAACAGCAGCCACTGTGTACAATATAGACAACAGCATCCATTGTGTTCAATATAGACAACAGCAGCTCCTGTGTATAATATCGTGAACATCAGCTCCCAAGTATAATGGAGGGAACAGCAGCCGCTGTGTATCGCGAACAGCTGCTCCTGTGTATAACATAGAGAGCAGCAGCACCTGTGCACAATGTGTGGACCAGGAGCCGCTGTGTACAATATAGTGAACAGCAGCTCCTATGTATAATATAGGGAAGAGCAGCACCTGTGTATAATATAGAAAACAGCAGCTTCTGTGTATAATATAGGGATCATCAGCCCCTGTGTATAATTTAGTGAACAGCAGCCTCTATGTATAATATAGGTAACAGCCGCTCCTGTGTATAATATAGAGAACAGCAGCCCCTGTGTATAATATAGGAATCATCAGCCGCTGTGTATAATTTAGTGAACAGCAGCCCCTGTGTATAATATACTGAATAGCAGCGCATGTGGATAATATAGAGAACATCAACTCCTGTGTATAATACAGAGAGAGGAAGCTCCTGTGCATAGTATAGACAACTGCAGCGCCGGTGTATAATATTGGGAATAGCAGCACCGATATATAAAATATAGAGATCAGCAGCCCCTGTATATAATATAGTGAACAGCGTTCCCTGTGTATAATATAGTGAACACCAGCTCCCGTGTATAATGGAGGGAACAGCAGCCCCTGTGTATAACATAGTGAACAACACCTCCTGTGTATAACATAGAGAGCAGCAGCACCTGCACATAATATGTGGACCAGGAACCCCTGTGTACAATATAGTGAACAGCAGCTCCTTTGTATAATTTAGGGAAGAGCAGAACCTGTGTATAATATAGAGAACAGCAGTCCCTGTGTATCATATAGAAAACAGCAGCTTCTGTGTATAATATAGTGAACAGCCAATCCTGTGTATAATCTAGTGAACAGCAGCCACTGTGCACAATATAGAAAAAAGCATCTCCTGTGTATAATATAGTGAACAGCAGTTCCTGTGTATAATATAGAGAACAGCAACATGTGTGTATAATACAGTGAACATCAGCTCCTGTCTATAATGTAGGGAACAGCATCCCTTGTATATAATATAGGGAACATCAGCCCCTATGTATTATATAGTGAACAGCAGCCCCTGTGCATAATTTAGTGAACAGCAGCGCCTGAGTATAATATAGTGAACATCAGCTCCTCTGTATAATATAGAGAACAGCAGTCCCTGTGTTTAATATAGTGAACAGCAGTCCTTGTGAGAACAGAAGCCACTGTGTACAATATAGAGAACAGCAGCCCCTGTGTATAATATAATGAACACCCGCTCCAGTGTATAAGAGAGGGAACAGCAGCACCTGTGTATAATATAGAGAACAGAAGTCCCTGTGTATAATATAAAGAAAAGCAGCTCCTGTGTATAATATAGTGAACGGCAGTTCCTGTGTATACTATAGGGAACAGCAGCACCTATGTATAATATAGTGAACAGCAGCGCCTGTGTATAATTTAGTGAACAGCAGCACCTGTGTATAATGTAGTGAACAGCAGCGCCTGAGTATAATATAGTGAACAACTGCACCTATGCATAATATAGAAAACAGCAGACCCTGTGATTAATATAGAGAACAGCAGCTCCTGTGTATAATTTAGTGAACAGCAGCCCCTGTCTATAATACAGTGAACAGCAACACGTGTGTATAATATAGTAAACATCAGCACCTGTGTATAATATAGAGAACAGAAGTCCCTGTGTATAATATAGAGAGCAGCAGCTCCTGTGTATAATTTAGTGAACAGCCCCTGTCTATAATACAATGAACAGCAACACGTGTGTATAATATAGTAAACATCAGCTCCTGTGTATAATGTAGGGAACAGCACCCCCTGTGTATAATATAGAGAACAACAGGCCCTATACTATAGGGAACATCAGTCCCTGTGTATAATTTAGTGAACAGCAGCCACTGTGTACAATATATTGAACAGCAGCTCCTGTTTGCAATATGGTGAACAGCAGGTCCTGTGTATAATATAGAGAACAGCAGCCCCTCTGTATAATATAAAGAAAAGCAATCCCTTTGTATAATATATCGAACAGCAGCCTCTGCATATAATATAGTGAAAAGCAGCTCCTGCGTATAATATGGAGAACAGAAGCCACTGTGTACAATTTAGAGAACAGCAGCCCCTGTGTATAATATAATGAAAATCCGCTCCAGTATCGACTTCGAGGGCGGACCCTCCCACGTGTTCAGGCCGAATGTCATGCATTTTTAACGGTGGGAAGTGGTCCAAATACGGATGGGAGTGAATGTGACTGCTCATAATGACTTTGAGATTTCGGGGCCAGGTAGCTCAGTCGGATTTGACCCGGCCATTCTGCCGACGGTGTTGAATTCGAGAGCGGACTGTCCCCCGTGTTCAGGCCGAATTTCATGAATTTTCAACGGTTGGAAGAGGTCCAAACGGGGATGGGAGTGAAAGTGACTGCTCATACCGACTTTGGCACTTACAAGCCTGGAAGCTCAGGCGGATTTGTTCCGGCGGTTGTTCCGACGGTCTAGCCTTCGAGGGCGGACCCTCTTCCGTATTCAGGCCGACATTTATCCATTTTCCATGGTGCGAAGGTCTCCAAATTGGAATGGGAGTGAATGTGACTGCTCATACCGACTTCGACAATTCTAAGCCTGGTAGCTCAGCCGGATTTGATCCGGCGGTTCTGCCGACGGTCTCGCTTTCGAGCGGGAAGTGTCCCCCGTGTTCAGGCCGATTTTTATCCATTGTCCACAGTGGGAAGTGGTGCAAATGCGGATGGGGGTGAATGTGAGTGTTCATACCGACTTTGACATTTTCACGCCGTCTTGCTCAGCCGGATTTGACCCGAGTGTTCTGCCGATGGTCTTGCCTTCGAGGGCGAACTAGCCCCCGTGTTCAGGCCGACTTTCATGCATTTCCCACGGTGAGAAGTGGTCCACACGGGGATGTGAGTGATAGTGACTGCTCATACCGACTTTGAGACTTCTAAGCCGGGTAGCTCAGCGGGTTTGGATCCGGCGGTCTCGCCTTCAAGGGTGGACTGTCCCCCGTGTTCAGGCCGAATGTCATGCATTTCTAACGGTGCGTGGTGGTCCAAATGGGGATGGGAGTGAATGTGACTGCTCATACCAACTTTGAGACTTTGGGGCCGGTTAGCTCTGCCGGATATGACCCGGCGGTTCTGCCGACGGTCTTGCCTTCGAGGGGGGAATGTCCCCCGTGTTTAGGCCGATATTTATCCATTGTCCACGGTGGGAAGTCGTTTAAATAGTGACGGGGGTGAATGTGAATGCTCATACCGACCTTGACAAATCGAAACCGGCTAGCTCAGCTGGACCCGACGGTTCTGCCGACAGTCTCGCCTTCGAGGACGGACCCGTCCCCGTGTTCAGGCCACACTTCGTGCATTTTCAACGGTGGGAAGTGGTCCAAACCGGGATGGGCGTGAATGTGACTGCTCATACCATCTTTGAGACTTCTAAGCCGGGTAGCTCAGCCGGATTGGACCCGGCGATTCGGCCGATGGTCTTGCCTTCGAGCGGGAAGTGTGCACCGTGTTCAGGCCGAGTTTTATCCATTTTTCACTGTGGGAAGTGGTGCAAATGCGGATGGGGTTGAATGTGAGAGTTCATATCGACTTTGACATTTCCACGCCGTCTTGCTCAGCCGGATATGACCCAGCGGTTCTGCTGATGGTCTTACCTTCGAGGGCGGACTGGCCCCCGTGTTCAGGCCGAATTTCATGCATTTCCCACAGTGGGAAGTGGTCTAAACGGGAATGGGAGTGAATGTGAGTGCTCATACCGACTTCGACACTTCTAAGCCGTGTAGCTCAGCCGGATTGGACCCAGTGGTTCGGCGGATGGTCTCGCCTTCAAGGGTGGCCTGTCCCCCGTGTTCAGGCCGAATTTCATGCATTTGTAACCGTGGGAAGTGGTCCAAACGGGGATGGGAGTGAATGTGACTGCTCATACCGACGTTGAGACTTCGGGGCCGGCTATCTCAGCCGGATTTGATCCGGCGGTTCTGCCGATGGTCTTGCCTTCGACGGCTGACACTCCCCGGAGTTCAGACCGAAGTTCATGCATTTTCAACGGTGGGATGTGGTCCAAACGGGATTGGGAGTATTAGTGACTGCTCATACCGACTTTGAGACTTCTAAGCTGGGTAGCTCAGGCGGATTTGATCTGACCATTCTGCCGATCATCTCGCCTTCTAGGGCGGACCCTCACCCGTGTTCAGGTCGAAATTCATGCATTTTTAACGGTGGGAAGTGGTAAACATACGGATGGGAGTGAATGTGATTGCTCATACCGACTTTGACACTTCCAAGCCGTGTCGCTCAGCCGGATTTGATCCGGCTGTTTTGCCGATGGTCTCGACCTTCGACGCTGGAACCTCTTCCGTGTTCAGTCCGAATTTAGTGCATTTTCAACTGTGGCAAGAGGTTCTAACTGGGAAGGGATTGAAAGTGACTGCTCATACCAACTTTGAGATTTCGGGGCTGGGTGGCTCAGCTGCATTTGACCCGGCGGTTCTGCCGACGGTCTCGCCTTCGAGGGGGTCTGGCCCCCGTGTTCAGGCTGATTTTTATCCATTTTCCACTGGGGGAAGTGTTCCAAATGCGGATGGGGGTTAATGTGAGTGCTCATATCGACTTTGACACTTCCAAGCCGGACATCTCAGCCGGATTTGACCCGGGGTTTCTGCCGATGGTCTTGCCTTCGAGGGGGTCTGGTCCCCGTGTTCAGGCCGGATTTCATGCATTTTTAACGGTGGGAAGTGGTCCAAACGGGGATGGGAGTGAATGTGACTGCTCAAACCGACTTTGAGACTTCGGGGCCGGCTAGCTCAGTCGTATTTAGCCTGGCGGTTCTGCCAACGGTCTTGCCTTCGAGGGCTGGCCTTCCCCCGTGTTCAGGCCGACTTTCGTGCGTTTTCAACGGTGGGAAGTGTTCCAAATGGGGATAGGAGTGAATGTGACTTCTCAAACCGACTTTGAGACTTCGGGCCCGCTCGTACAGCGGGATTTGATTCGGCGGATCTGCCGACAGTCTTGGCTTCGAGGGCTGACCCTCCCCCATGTTCTGGCCGAATTCCGTGCAGTTTCAATGGTGGGAAGTCGTCCAAACGGGGATGGGAGTGAATGTGACTGGTCATACCGACTTTGAGACTTCGGGGCCGGATAGCTCAGTCGTATTTGACCCGGCGGTTCTGCCAACAGTCTCGGCTTCGAGGGCGTACCCTCCCCCATGTTCAGGCCGAATGTCATGCATTTGCAACGGTGGGAAGTGGTCCAAACGGTGATGGGAGTGAATGTGACTGCTCATACCGACTTTGAGACTTCTAAGCCTTGTAGCTCAGCCGGATTTGACACGGCTCCTCTGTCGACCGTCTCGCCTTCGAAGGTTGACCCTCCCCCGTGTCCAGGCCGAATTTCATGCATTTGTACCGACATTGAGACTTCGGAGATGGCAAGCTCAGTCGCATTTGACCCGGCGATTCTGCCGATGGTCTTGCCTTCGGGGGGGAATGTCCCCCATATTCAGGCAGAGTTTTATCCATTTTCCAGGGTGGGAAGTGGTCCAAACTGGGATGAGAGTGAATATGACTGCTCATACCGACTTCGACACTTCTAATCCGGGTAGCTCAGCCAGATTTTTCCGAAAGTTCTGCCGACAGTCTCGAGTTCGAGGGCGGACCCTCCCCATGTTCAGGCCGAATATCGTGCATGTTCAACGGTGGGAAGTGATCCAAACGGTAATGGGAGTGAATGTGACTGCTCATACCGACTTTGAGACTTCTAAGCCGTGTAGCTCAGCCGGGTTTGACCCGGCGATTCTGCCGAAGGTCTAGCCTTCGAGGGCGGACCCTCCCCCGTGTTCAGGTGGAATTTCGTGCATTTCCAACTGTGGAAAGTGGTCCAAACGGTGCTGGGAGTGAAAGTGACTGCTCATACCGACTTTGACACTTACAAGCCCGCTAACTCTGCCGGTTTTGAATCGGCGGTTTTGCCGATGGTCTTGCCTTTGAGGGCGGACTGGCCCCCTTGTTCAGGCAGAATTTCATGCATTTCCCAATGTGGGAAGTGGTCTAAATGGGGATGGGAGTGAATGTGACTGCTCATACCGACTTCGACAATTCTAAGCCAGGTCGCTCAGCCGGATTTGACCCGGCGGTTCTGCGGGTGGTCTCGCTTTAGAGGGAGGCCAGTCCCCCGTTTTCTGGCCGAATTTCATGCATTTTTAACGGTGGGAAGTGGTCCAAACAGGGATGGGAGTGAATGTGAATGTGACTGCTCATACCAAATTTGACACTTCTGAGCTAGGTTGCTCAGCCGGATTTGACCCGACAGTTCTGCCGACAGTCTCGCCCTCGAGGGCGGACCCTCCCCCGTGTTCTGGCCGAATTTTGTGCATTATCAACAGTGGGAAGTGGTCCCAATGGTGATGGGAGTGAATGTGACTGCTCATACCGTCATTGACAATTCCAAGGCGGGTAGCTCAGCCCGATTTGACCCGGCAGTTCTGCGGGTGGTCGCGCTTTAGAGGGCGGACCTTCCTCCGTGTTCAGGCCGATTTTTATCCATTTTCCATGGTGGGAAGGGCTCCAAATGGGAATGGCGGTGAATGTGACTGCTCATACCGACTTTGAGATTCTAAATCGTGTTCCTGGGGAGCTTTTGACCTGGCGATTCTGCCGATAGTCTTGCCTTTGGGGATGGTCCCTCCCCCACAGTCAGGCCGAATTGTGTGCATTTTCAACGGTGGGAAGTGGTCCCAATGGTGATGGGAGTGAATGTGACTGCTCATACCGTCATTGACAATTCCAAGGCGGGTAGCTCAGCCCGATTTGACCCGGTGGTTCTGCAGGTGGTCGCGCTTTAGAGGGCGGACCTTCCTCCGTGTTCAGGCCGATTTTTATCCATTTTCCGTGGTGGGAAGGGCTCCAAATGGGAATGGGGGTGAATGTGACTGCTCATACCGACTTTGAGATTCTAAATCGTGTTCCTGGGGAGCTTTTGACCTGGCGATTCTGCCGATAGTCTTGCCTTTGGGGATGGTCCCTCCCCCACAGTCAGGCCGAATTGTGTGCATTTTCAACGGTGGGAAGTGGTCCCAATGGGGATGGGAGTGAATGTGACTGCTCATATCGACTTTGAGATTTCTTATCCAGGTAACTCAGCTGGATTTGATTCAGCGGTTTTGCCGACAGTCTCGCCTTCGAGGGCGGACGCTCCCCCATGTTCAGGAACATTTCGTGCATTTTCAAATGGTGGGAAGTGGTCCAAACGGTAATGGGAGTGAATGTGGCTGCACATACCGATTTTGACACTTCCAAGCCGGGTAGCTCAGCCGGTATGGATCCAGCGGTTCTGTCGGCGGTCTTGCCTTCGAGGGCGGACACTCCCCCGTGTTCAGGCGGAATTTCGTGCATTTCCAACTGTGGGAAGTGGTCCAAACGTGGATGGGAGTGAAAGTGACTGCTCATACCGACATTGAGACTTCGGGGACGGCAAGCTCAGTCAGATTTGACCCGGAGATTCTGCCGATGGTCTTGCTTTCGAGGTTGGACAGGCTCCCGTGTTCCGGCCGAATTTCATGCATGTTCCACAGTGTGAAGTGGTCCAAACTGTGATGGGAGTGAATGTGAATGCTGATAGTGACTTCGACATTTCTAAGCCGGGTAACTCAGCCGAATCTGACCCGGCTGTTCTCGGGATGGTCTTGACTTCGAGGGATGACCCTCCCCCATGTTCAGGCCGAATTTCGTACATTTTGCACGGTGGCAAGTGGTCGAAACGGGGATGGGAGTGAATGTGACTGGTCATACCGACTCTGAGACTTCTAAGCCGGCTAGCTCAGCCGGATTTGACCCGGAGATTCTGCCGAAGGTCTGGCCTTGGTGGGCGGACCCTCCCCCGTGTTCAGGCGGAATTTCGTGCATTTCCAACTGCGGCAAGTGGTCCAAACGGTGATGGGAGTGAAAGTGACTTTGACACTTACAAGCCCGCTAACTCTGCCGGTTTTGACCCGGCGGTTTTGCCGATGGTCTTGCCTTCGAGGGCGGACTGGCCTCCTTGTTCAGGCAGAATTTCATGCATTTCCCAATGTGGGAGGTGGTCCAAATGGGGATGGGAGTGAATGTGACTGCTCATACCGACTTCGACAATTCTAAGCCAGGTCGCTCAGCCGGATTTGACCCGGCGGTTCTGTGGATGGTCTCGCTTTAGAGGACGGACTGTCCCCAGTATTCAGGCCGAATTTCATGCATTTTTTAACGGTGGGAAGTGGTCCAAACGGGGATGGGAGTGAATGTGACTGCTCATACTGGCTTCGACACTTCTGAGCTAGGTTGCTCAGCCGGATTTGACCCGGCGGTTCTGCGGATGATCTCGCCTTCCAGGGCGGACTGTCCCCCGTGGTCAGGCCGACTTTCATGCATTTCTAACGGTGGGAAGTGGTCCAAACGGGGATACGAGTGAATGTGACTGCTCATACCGACATTGACAATTCCAAGGCGGGTAGCTCAGCCGGATTTGATCCAGCCGATGGTCTCGTCTACGAATGCGGACTGGCTTCCGCGTTCAGGCCAAATTTCATGCATTTGTAACGGTGGGAATTGGTCCAAACGGTGAATGTGACTGCTCATAACGACTTTGAGACTTCGGGGCCATCTAGCTCAGCCGGATTTAACCCGACGGTTCTGCCGACGGTCTTGCCTTCGAGGGAGGACCCTCCCCCGTGTTCAGGCCGAATTTCGTTCATTTCCAACTGTGGAAAGTGGTCCAACCGGGGATGGGAGTGAAAGTGACTGCTCATTCCGACATTGAGACTTCGAGGCCGGGAAGCTCAGCCAGATGTGACCCGGCTGCTCTGCCGACAGTCTCGCCTTCGAGGGCCGACCCGCCCTCCCCACCCCACCCCGTGTTCAGGCCGAAGTTCGTGCATTTTTAACGGTGGAAAGTAGTCCAAATGGGGATGGGAGTGAATGTGACTGCTCATACCGGCTTTGAGACTTCGGGGCCGGCTAGCTCAGCCGGATTTGACCCGGCGGTTAGGACGACGGTCTTGCATTCGAGGGCGAACCCTCTCCCGTGTTCAGGCCGAATTTCATGCATTTCCCACAGTGGGAATTGGTCTCGTTCATAACGGGGACAAGTGTCTGAAGAGTTGAAGTGAGTAACCAGCACAGTTAAGGAAAGGGTTCGACAGTTGTCAGCAGTGTGAAATAAGTTACCAGGAATGCTTCGAAAGGTTGTCTGAGAGTCCCAAACTAGTGAACTGTAAAACTTAGGTAAATGTCCGAAAACGTTTTAACGTGTGAAATCTATAACCAGAAAAACATAGGAAAGTGCCTGAAAGTCCGAAATGTATAACCTTAAAAACTGAGGGAAATACTCGAAAATGTTTAAAAGTGTGAAACCCGTAACCAGAAAACATTGGAAAGTGCCTGAAAGTCCCAAATGAGTAACCAGAAAAACTTAGAAAAATGTTTGAAAAGAAGAAATCAGT
>NW_025215129.1:21131-25131 GCF_004010195.1 Chiloscyllium plagiosum | reverse complement strand
TTTTCAGCAAAGTGTGAAAAATATTCTAAGTGTCAGCGGAAGAAAGTGCCGAAGCATCGGGAAAGATTCAAAAACTCAGGCCGAACATGTGTTCCAAAGTGCCCGAGGAACTGGGTGAACTGAGACCGACTCTTGGCCAGCTGTCATTTTGTGTCTCCAGCCCGAAAACTTGTCTGTCGCGGAAGTCCGGACCCGGAAAAATCCAAACGGTTTTGCGGGGATCGAGTTCCAGAGCGATGCAGTCAAATTTGAAATTCAAACCCATTCAGTGCCACTTGCATTTGTTCCACCGTGAGGTTGGTGGGGTACGCGGAGATTTCTGGGAACACGATTTTTAGAACAAAATGGCGGCGCGGGAACACTTTGAAAGGCATCTGAAAAACGGTTCCACGGGCACTTTAATGACAGGTATGAGTGCATGCCGGAGAGCTCTTGGAAATCTAATATTTGACACATTGTCAATTTTTGGCAGACTTGCCAAACTCTTTCTGTCTGTTCGAAGAGTCGGTCAGAGACCTGTGCGGCGGTCTCTTGACACTATAGGAGGGGGGGGCAAACCCTACGTTGACTCTGGCCATCCCTCCACAGGCGCTTGTGTCGAAAATGAAGGTGAGAGATGCAAGTGGCCTGGTTCCCTTGGGTGTTGCCAGGAAGGATGCGGGCTGACGCTTGCCTGAGCACTCCCTAAATTTTGAGGGCAGGCCTCACGCGCCGCACGACCGGCTCTATTGTGAATAGGCTGGTCCTCCCCTGCCACCCGGCAAGTGCGATGGCTCTGCCGCCCTGCGGTGCTCGTCACCCAGGTTTCCAACCCGGACCTGCGAGCGTGGTGCGAGGGGCGACCTCGCTGCGGTCCACACCTCGATCAATCTGGTGCGGATCGTCTGGTGTGGGAGGCCCCTTGGCGGTGCGGCTTTCCTGTTAAGGGGCTGGTTCTCTAGGCCGAGTGGTTCTTCCCCGTTGCTCCCAGGTGCGTCCACCATGAAAAGTCAGGATACCACGGCAGGGTCGGGAGAGTTGGCACCCCTCTGCCTGTCCCATCCCCTGCCTCTCGGCGCTCCCTTGATGCTCTTAGCTGAGTGTCCTGGGGATCCGAAGCGTTTACTTTGAAAAAATTAGAGTGTTCATAGCAGGCTGGTCGCCAGAATAGTCCAGCTAGGAATAATGGAATAGGACCCCAGTTCTATTCTTTTGGTTTTCGGAACTGGGGCCATGATTAAGAGGGACGGCCGGGGGCATTCGTATTGTGCCGCTAGAGCTGAAATTTTTGGACCAGCGCAAGACGAACAAAAGTTAAAGCATTTGCCAAGAATGTTTTCATTAATCAAGAACGAAAGTCGGAGGTTCAAAGATGATCAGATACCGTTATAGTTCCGACCATAAACGATGCCGACTAGTGATCCGGCAGCGTTATTCCCATGACCCGCCGAGCAGCTTCCAGGAAACCAAAGTCTTTGGGTTCCGGGGGGGAGTATCTTGCAAAGCTGAAACTTAAAGGAATTGACGGAAGGTCACCACCAGGAGTGGAGCCTGCGGCTTAATTTGACTCAACACGGGAAACCTCACCCGGCCCAGACACGGAAAGGATTGACAGATTTTAGATTAGATTAGATTACATTACAGTGTGGAAACAGGCCCTTGGCCCAACAAGTCCACACCGACCCACAACCCACCCATACCCCTACATTTACCCCTTACCTAACACTACGGGCAATTTCGCATGGCCAATTCACCTGACTGCACATCTTTGGACTGTGGGAGGAAACCGGAGCACCCGGAGGAAACCCACGCAGACACGGGGAGAATGTGCAAACTCTGCACAGTCAGTTGCCTGAGGCGGGAATTGAACCCAGGTCTCTGGCACTGTGAGGCAGCAGTGCTAACCACTGTGCCACCGTGATGCCCATATCTGTGGGTGGTGGTGCATGGCCGTTCTTAGTTGGTGGAGCGATTTGTCTGGTTAATTCCAATAACGAACGAGACTCCCACATGCTAAATAGTTACGCAACCCTGAGTGGTCCGCGTCCAACTTCTTAGAGGGACAAGTGGCGTACAGCCAGACGAGATTGAGCAATAAAAGGTCTGTGATGTCCTTAGATGTCCGGGGCTGCACGCGCGCTACACTGAATGGATCAGCGTGTGTCTACCCTACGCCGCCAGGTGTGGGTAACCCATTGAACCCAATTCATGATGGGGATTGGGAATTGCAATTATTTCCCATTAACGAGGAATTCCCAGTAAGTGTGTGTCATTAGCTCACGTTGATTAAGTCCCTGCACTTTGTACACACTGCCCATCGCTACTACCAATTGGATGGTTTAGTGAGGTCCTCGGATCGGCCCCGCCGGTGTCGGACAAGGCCCTGGTGGAGTGCCGAGAAGACGATCAAATTTGACTATCTAGTGGAAGTAAAAGTCGTAACAAGCTTTCCGTAGGTTAACCTGCGGAAGGATCATTATTGGCAGAGGGTACGCCCATTTCGGGTTCACCTCATCTCACGGGGGTGGTTTCGGGCCAGCAGGAGAGCTCGTCAGGGTAGCAGGCCCTGCAGCCGTGGTCACCGCCAAACCCATCCCCAACTGTTGGGCGCCTACCTGCGCGGGCAGGAGGACGCTTTCCGATTGCAAATCTCCGTTTGCCGTGTCCACCCCGAACACACGTGGGCGGGCGGGTTCGCATTGCCCTTCGTCACAAGGGCCGAAACCCGTTCCAGACCGCATCTAGGAGCTGCAGGCCGCCAACCGCTGCAGCCGCCCGTCTCGTGGTTCGTCCTTGGCCTTAAGTGGCCGGTGAGGCGTCCGATCCTGTCTCCCCTGCTGGTGCCGAGTGCCTGGCCGAGGGTGGAGGTTTTCGTTGTACGCTGTGGATCGCTGGCTTTTGGCTCTCCCGTTCAGTCCGCACGTTTCTGCTTGGTCCTGCCACCGGTCTCGGGAGGCACGGACGGGTTGGCAGGCATGGTGTGTGCTCCGTCACCGTGCAGGCAATCTTATCACGCCACCGGCCAACCCCTGCATGGTCCTCCTCGCCATCAGGAGGACAGCGGAACATCGGGCTGCCGGGTGCCAAGTCGCCAGAAGGCCACCGCTGTGTCTTCCGTACCCTGTCACCATCGGCATGCCTTCCTCAACTCGTCCAACTCGGGCCGTTGGGTACAGGAGCGGCGTCGCCCGCCGGCCCCACTGAAGGCCGATCGATGTGCGTGCCCGTGCCTGTGCGACCGTTCACCACTTGTGTCTCAGCACTTCTCTCTCCCTCTCTCTGACCGTCGGCAGTCTCTGTCAGCTGGCAGCTCGTGTGTCCTGGGTGGCAAGTCGTCACCGCCGTGCCGGGGCCTCTGGCAAGGAAGGAATTGGGTTGAACCTTCTGCTCATGTAAGCTGCCAGCACTTCCGTGATTCGTCTCCCGCCGTGGATGGGGGAGGGTCTCCGGTCCCGTGAATTTGTGGCGAGCACGTCCCCGTGCGTCGGCGGCGGCGTTGGAGGCGGCAGGGGCGGCCACTCGTCGACACCATCGCTGGCAAGGATTGTGAGCGACGTGCGGGTGGCTGGCTCTCTGACTGTCGCGGCGTCGGCCGACACACCCCCCGCGGTGAGACGTTGCCAGCCCACTAAGAGCTGGGGGCGTGCACGCTGGTGGTGCGGCCTGGCCATCCTCTGACTCTGGGTACAACCTCAGATCAGACGTGACAACCCGCTGAATTTAAGCATAGTACTAAGCGGTGGAAAAGAAGCTAACCAGGATTCCCTTAGTAACTGCGAGTGAAGAGGGAAGAGCCCAGCGCCGAATCCCCGCTCGCCTGACGGGCGAGGGAAATGTGGCGTATAGAAGCACTTTCTCTGACGTTGCCCAGACGCCTAAGTCTTCCTGATCGAGGCCTAGCCTGAGGACAGTGTGAAGCCAGTGGCGGTGCAAAGCTCGTGAGATTGAGTCTTCTTGGAGTCGGGTTGCTTGTGAATGCAGCCCAAAGTGGGTGGTAAACTCCATCTAAGGCTAAATAATG
>NW_025215129.1:15625-17888 GCF_004010195.1 Chiloscyllium plagiosum | reverse complement strand
TTGGACCCACCTAACCTGAGGAAATAGGACTCCGGCTGCTCACCTTATTCACATCCCTCGTGATTTTATAAATCTCCATGAAGTCACCTCTCAGTCTTTGACTCTCCAGATAAAATAGCTCCAGCCGATTCAGCCTCTCCATGTAGGCCAAATCCTCCAATCCTGGCAACGTTTTTGTAAATCTTGTCCAAACCTTTTCAAGTTTCACAACATCATTCCCAGAACAGGGAAATTCAAACTGAAAACGGAATTCCAGAAGTGGCTTAATCAACGTTCTGTCCAGCCACAGTATGACGTCCCAGCTTCTGTATTCAATGCATTGACCAATAACGGAGAGTGTTAATGGAGACCCATTTGCCAGCGGTTCACCCTTATCCCTCTAAAACCTTCCTCTTCATATACCCAATCAAATGCCTTTTAAATGCTGCAATTGTACTAGCCTCCACCCCTTCCTCTGGCAGTTCATTCCATACTTGCAATGCCCTCAACATGAATAAGATGTTCCTTAGATCCCTTTTAAATCTTTCCCCTCTCACCTTAAGCCTGTACCCTCCAGTTCTTGACTCAACGAACTTGGGAGAAAGTCCCTGACTGCTCACCTTATCCATGATTTTATAAGATCACCTCTCAGCCTCCAACTCTCCAGGGAAAATATTCCCAGCCTATTCAGACTTTCCCAATAGCTCAAAACGTCCAACCCTAGCAAAATTCATGCAAATGTTTTCTGAACCCTTTCAAGTTTCTCAACATTATTCCAAGAACAGGGAGATTGGAACTGAAAGCACAATTCCAGAAGGGCCTTAATCAGCGCCCTGTCCAGCCACAATATGACGTCACAACAGCTGCATTTAATGCATTGACCAATAATGGGGAGCGTACCAAAAGCTGCATTCACTCCCCTGCCTACCTGTGACTCTGCTTTCAAGTAACTAGGAACCTGCACTCCAAGGTCTCTTTGTTCAGCAATGTTCCCCAGGACTTTACCATTAAGCGTTTCTGTCCTGCCCTGATTTGCCTTTCCAAAATACAACAGCTCACATTTATCTAAATTGAATCCGTCTGCCATTCCTTGCTCCAATGGCCCATCTGATCAAGATCCTGTTGTATTCTGAACTAACCTTCTTCACTGTCCACTACACCTCCATTTTTGATGTCTTCTGTAAACCTAATGACCATACCTCATATATTTACATCCAAGTCATTTATTTAAGGGCCCAATATCCATTCTTGCAGCACATTGCTGCTCACAGGCCTCCAGTCCGCAGAGCAATCCTCCATCATCCTCTGTCTCCAACCTTCAAGGTAGTTTTGTAATGGCTTGCTCTCCCTGCATGCCATGTTATCTAACCCTGCGAACCAGTCTGCTTTGTGGAACCTTGTTGAATGTCCATATAAACAACATTCACCGCCTGGATCAATCAATTTTCTTTGTCACTTCTATACACTCACTCAAGTTAGTGAGACACAATTGTGCATGTACAAAGCCACATTGACTGTCCCTGATCATTCCTTACCTTTCCAAATAGATGGATATCCTGTCCCTCAGAAACCCTTACAACAACTTGCCTGCCACTGACTTCAGGCTCACTGTTCTCTTGTTCCATGGTCTCTCCTTACCATCTTTTTAAAATAATGGCACCTCACCTGTCGCTATCAACGATACAAATACCTCAGGAGAGACCCAACAATCACTTCCCTAGATTTCCAGAAAGTTCCAGGATAGACCTGATCAGGTTCCAGGGCTTTATCCACCTTGATGCGATGTAAGACATCTAGTACCACCTCCTCTGTAACATGGACACTTTTCAAGTTATCACTGTTTATTTATCCAAACTCTCGAGCTTCCATATACTTTTCCAGTAAAAATGAAGTGAAATATTTGCATATCTTTCGCACCCGCTGTGGTTCCATAGACAGCCTTGTTGACCTTTAAGGGGTCCTCTTCTCTGGTCCAGTTAACCTTTTGTCTGTGATATATTTGTTTAATCTCTTTGGATTCTACTCCAGGACATCCCAGAAAGGCCTACTTCAAGGACCGTAATTTTCCTCTGACTTGATCAACAATGCCCTCCAACACATACCCTCCACTTCCCGCACCTCCGCCTTTACCCCACCCCTCCAGCCACAATAAAGAATATTACCCTGCGGTCTTCACCTTCCACCCCACTAACCTCCAGATACAGCGCATTAACCTCTGTTATTTCTGAATACAGAAAGTCAGACACCACCACCAGAGACATATTTCCCTCCCCAACCCTATCTG
>NW_025215129.1:8879-14154 GCF_004010195.1 Chiloscyllium plagiosum | reverse complement strand
TGTCAGCTGCAGAAATGGCAGACTGTATCCCTGACTAGAGAGTCCCCTGTCACCATCGATTGTGTGGAACTGGATATACCTCACATTATGTTAGAAGCCAGTCTCAGTACCAGTAACTTGACTGTCAGTGCTACATTCCCCTGAAAGTCTATTACCACCTACATTTTCCAAAACAGTATACTTGTCTGAGATGGGGATAGCCACAGGAGACTCCTGCAGTACCGACCTACCCCTCCTAGCTTTCCTGGCGGTTACCCATCTACCTGACTGTATCTGCAGTATCCTGCATTTCTGACACTGCCACCTATCACACACCCCGGCTCCTGCCAATTCCTCACTGCCTTTAATTACTCCTCCACCAATCCATGCGATCCAATAGGATTTGCAATCACACTTCCTGCAGACAATCATCAGGATCATTGAAACTCTCCCTATCTCCCACATCCGACAGGAACAGCACGCCACTCTACAACAGGCCATCTCTCCGCCTTAACAATCTACAGACTAAGAGGAAGGCACAGTCTTCCTGCTCGAAAAATACTGCCCGAGAATAACTTAATACTTACGTTTCATATCTTTAACATTTAATCAAGAGACCATAAGACATTGAAAAGAAATCCTCACCTTACTCACTATTGTAGATTTAATTTTATAAAACCGACTAAGATTGATATTTGAAGAGACTGAAACTCACTAAGCTGATCCCTGGCTCGGAGTACTTGCAAGGGTGAGGTCTTTCTGAGGACAGCTGTGAAATGTCACTGTTTCTCTTCTCTGCCCACTGCATTTCCAGAGAGGTTTTTAACTTCATAGCAATCAGCTCAGAGAGGTCACTGCTTGGTTTTATTCACAGGGGGTTGCCTTTACTGCACAGACCAGTATTTATTGGCCACCTTTACTTGTCTTGGAGAAGGTGGTGGTTAACCGCCTCCCTGAAATGCTGCAGTCCATGTACACCACAGTGATGTTTGGACAACAATCCCCCTCTGGCCCCACAACCCTCCCTGTCTCTGTAATCACCCTCCGGCTTCAGAATTTACGTGTCCGTAGCAGAAGATTTTTATCTGGATTCATTTTTGTTTAACAAACCCCCCCAAAAAAGTGAAATATTTCGGTTCCAAACAAAATTCTGTTGATTGACCTTTTGGAGAGGCGGTGCAGTATTTTATCTCACATTGTACACGTAGAATGATGGAACATCCATTTAAACATTGCTAAAAAGGGAGGCAATGGCTTAATGGTCTTCCTGCCAGACGACTGATATCCGAGGATTATGGATAGAATCCCAACATGGCTGATGGCAGCATCGGAATTCAATACAATCTAGAATGAAAAGGCAAATGATGACCATGAAACTATTGTCGATTGTTAGAAAACCCATCTGGTTCACTAATGTCCTGTAGGGAAGGAAACTATCATCCCACCTGGTCTGGCGTACATGTGACTCCAGACCCACAGCAATGTGGTTAACTCTCAACTGCCCTCAGGAAAAAAACTGTTAACAAATACTCCGCAGGTATCACTTCAAAACTGGCTGTTCCCATTGGGACCATGTGAATTTCTGAAAGGCCTGGAGTGAAACTGAGTTTCAGCTTCACCTTCCCCCGTCTCACCTCACTCTGTTTACACCCAACTCCAGAACACTCTCATTAAGCCAAGCAGCCCTCACAGTGCAGCCCTGTCATTTTCATTGTCTGCTCACACCTACACTGCCCTCAGCCTCCTGCATTGTTCCAATGCATCTCAATGGGAGCTCAGGGACAGCATCTCATCTTTCAATTCAGCCCTTTGTAACCCCAGAGAAAACATGAACCTCAGCAGTTTCTGAATGAACAGACAGTTGTCAGAAGCTGGAACA
Organism: Chiloscyllium plagiosum; assembly: GCF_004010195.1. Classification (NCBI taxonomy): domain Eukaryota; kingdom Metazoa; phylum Chordata; class Chondrichthyes; order Orectolobiformes; family Hemiscylliidae; genus Chiloscyllium; species Chiloscyllium plagiosum. The sequence continues at coordinate 12,296 of NW_025215129.1, read as the reverse complement.
TTCCACCTGAAAAGGTACTGGAATTTGGGTCCTAAAGGACTTTTAATGGGAAGTTTGCAAGTAATTGAAAATATGAAGTTTACAGGTTAACATAATGAAGTGGGTGATTGGGTCTAAATCTGAGAGTTCTTCCAAAGAGGCGAGGTGTAATTTGGATAAATCTGTGTTCCCTCTCAGGCCAAGATCTCCTTCCTCAGCTGCAAGGCCCAGAACAGACCACATACCCAAAGGGTGATCCAACCATGAATTTGTACATCTTTCTGCTTAACAAAACTATCGGAGATATTTTTCCCACAAACAGAACAGACAAACCTTTCTCCTTCCACAATTAAATGCCAATGATATTCAGATCCGGATGACTCCATTGACTGTAAAAACTTGCTTTTGAGATCCCAGCCTCAATTATTCTGGTTTATAGGAGAAAGTGAGGTCTGCAGATGCTGGGGATCAGAGCTGAAAATGTGTTGCTGGGAAAGCGCAGCAGGTCAGGCAGCATCCGGAGATCAGGAGAATCGACGTTTCGGGCATAAGCCCTTCTTCAGGAATGTACTGGTTGGTACGGCGGGAAAGGAAGAAGTGGAGGGCTTTGAGTCCTTTGTGATGGGGGATGGAGGTGTACAGGGACTGTATGTCCATGGTGACGATAAGACGTTGGGGACCGGGTGGGGAGTTCTTGGACTAAGGCGGACAGGACCGTGTCGAGGTATGCAGAGATGAGTTTGGTGGGGCAGGAGCAGGCTGAGACAATGGGTCGGCCGGGGCAGATAGGTTTGTGGATTTTGGGCAGGAGGTAGAAGCGGGACTATGAAGTTGGAGGCGGTGGATGGGCGATCCCCTGAGGTGATGAGGTTATGGATGGTCTGGGAGATAATGGTTTGGTGGTGGGGGTGGGGTCATGGTCAAGGGGGCAGTAGGAGGAGGTATCTGCGAGCTGGCGTTTGGCCTCAGCGGTGTAAAAATCGGTGTGCCAAACTACTACCGCGCCTCCCTTGTCTGCTGGTTTGATAGTGAGGTTGAGGTTGCAATGGAGGGAGTGGAGGGCTGCGCGTTCCGAGGGTGAGAGGTTGGAGTGGGTGAGAGGGGTGGGGGAGTTCAGTTGGCGGTTAATATCGTGGCGGCAGTTGGCTATGAAGAGGTCTAGGGCAGGTAGGAGGCCAGCACGGCTATGAAGAGGTCTAGGGCAGGTAGGAGGCCAGCACGGGGTGTCCAGATGGATGGGGTGTGTTGCAGGCGTGAGAAGGGGTCGTCAGAGGGTGGGCGAGAGTCTTGGTTGAAGACGTAGGTGCGGAGGCGAATTTTTCGATGTCACGCCGAGTGTTGAATTCATTAATCCGAGAGCGTAGGGGATTGAAGGTGAGGCCACTGCTGAGGACTGATCTTTCATCCTCAGAATCTGAGAGTTCTTCCAAAGAGGCGAGGTGTAATTTGGATAAATCTGTGCTCCCTCTTAGGCCAATATCTCCTTCCTCAGCTGCAGGGCCCAGAACAGAGCACACACCCAAAGGGTGATCCAACCACGAATTTGTACATCTTTCTGCTTAACAAAAATATTGGAGATATCTTCCCACAAACAGAACAGACAAACCTTTCTCCTTCCACAATTAAATGCCAATGATATTCAGATCCTGATGACTCCATTGACTGTAAAAACTTGCTTTTGAGATCCCAGCCTCAATTATTCTGGTTTATCGGAGAAAGTGAGATCTGCAGATGCTGGAGATCAGAGCTTCAGATTATGCCCGAAACGTCGATTCTCCTGATCCCTGGATGCTGCCTGACCTGCGTTCCCGAAGAAGGGCTTATGCCCGAAACGTCGATTCTCCTGATCACTGGATGCTGCCTGACCTGCTGCGCTGTTCCAGCAACATGGATGCTGCCTGACCTGCTGCGCTGTTCCAGCAACACATTTTCAGCTCTATTCTGATTTAATATCCTATGAAATGAATTCACAAAACAAAACTCACAGTCAGTGCAGGAAGAACATAGACATACTTTTCTCTTGGTATGTGCTTGATGTGTCAATGCCTCTCTTGAAATCGTAAGCCACCACCACCCCCCACCCCCCCCCCCTACCAATCCCAGGAAGGGGACATGCAGATGCACCTCACTGTACCTTGCCTCCAATAAAAATGGCGGCAATATCCCAGGATCTTTCACCGCCTGAGGGCCGCAGCCATTTTCCCATCTGCTGCAAACGCGGGATTAAGAGTTTCTGATTCAGACTTACAAACCGCACAGAGTGTAATTAAAACTTCCCAGTCTAACGTGACTCATTATCTCCCTGTCTCCAAGGCCACTCTCCCCTTCCCTGTTTGCGTCTCCCACATTCACCAATGGCCGAGTCACGTGGCACTTCATCGGCTGAGTTACCGGTGACGTGTCATCCCACTGGCCACGCCCCTCATTCACTCCCATTGTTTGGATGACCAGCTGGTTCCACTTGGTCCACCAGTCCCACCATTCTTTCCTATTGGTCCGAAGCTGCCATCAATCAGCTGGACCCGATTGTGAGGTCAATAGTGGGATCCTCATCCTGTCTGAATCACACCCAGAAGGTGTATGGATGGTGTCAATCAGGAACAACAAGCAGAAGGTGCTGGGAAAGCTCCGCAGGTCTGGCAGCATCTGGGAACAGAAATCTGTCCTGTGGCCTTTCCTCAGAACCGATGGGAGCTGGGAAAATTAGAATCTTGACAGTGTGGAAGCAGGCCATTCGGCACAAAAGTTCCACAGCGTCCCTCCAAAGGGTATCCCACCCAGACCAATTCCCCTACCCTAGTACTGTATATTTCTCCTGACTAATGCACCTAACCTACACATCCCTGAACCTTATTGGAAATTTAGCTTGGCCAATTCAACTAACCTGCAGATTTTTGTACTGCAGGAGATAGGGGTTAAATAGTAAATAATAGGCAGGGACAGAACCCAAAGAGAGACCAGAACATTTGGAAAGACAAAGGAGTGGATTACGATCTGGCTGGGGGGGGTGCATTGCTGTTAATGGAGGGGACAGGAACCTGTGTCTGGCAGCATCTCAGTGGAGGTGGCGGAAATGGTGACTGTTGATCGATGTTCTGCTGCAAAAACAGACCCCGAGCTTCCAGCTGCCTGCCACTTTAACACACGAGCCTGTTCCCTGGCCAACATCTCTGTCTCATGCTTACTGCAGTGTTCCAGTGAGGCCAGAACATACCAAATGGCCCCGTATTTCGAGGACTGCAATTTCCTCTCCCATGTGGTCAACATCATCCACTATATCTCCTCCACTTCCCGCACCTCTGCCTTTGAAACACACACCTCCAACTGCAACAAGGATAGAACACCCCCCCGCCTCAAGTCCTTACCTTCAACCCAGATACAACACATCATCCTCTGTCATTTCCACCAGCTACAATCAGACTGCACCACCAGATTCTT